>NW_027632846.1:0-110823 GCF_902686455.1 Sciurus vulgaris | reverse complement strand
TCTACATTTAAATTTTAGTCATGTCCATGTGGTTGTTAAACATGCTGTTATCCATCATATGTCCTGTAATTTCACTAGATTTATAGGCTTAGGCTTCAGCCAGGTCCAGACATGAAGGAGGCAAATTTCCATTAAGAGTTTATGAAATAAGTCATCCAATTATGATCAACGGGATTGTGGTAGATCAGGATGCTATAGGGGGACTGAAATCTTGGAATAGATTTCAAAGCAAGACAGAATTTAGAGCAAAGCTGTGTATGCTACAGGAAATAATTCAGAAAGGGTTCATAGCATGCTTGCTATTCCAGCTGAGAGATGTGAAAGTGGATACTTAAAGGCACAGAGTTCAACTGCTGGGCTATGAAGTTGGGTAAGCCCTTTAGCATCTCCTAGAGGGAATCATCCAGGCCTTAGGAAACCTGGAATGGATTGATGGCTCAGCACGTCAAGTCTTCTCCCTCAAATTAGTGGGTCCTGAGGACATGCCTTTCACCACAGCCATGACAACTGTGTGAAGAGAGCCCCATGTCCTACAGGGACCCTGCGGTGCATCTCCCCCCTTTACAGGAACAGAATCCTTCAACACAGTGGGACCATTGACCCCAGCTGCCAGGGAACACACCTCGGACTCACCCTGTGTTGAGCAGATGGCCAGTGCTCAGAGCTGCCTGACCCACAGGCGTGTTTGGCCTTATGACTGTATCATGGTGTCTGGTGTCCACGGGACTCAAGTAGATGGAGCTCTTATATTCTTAGTTCAGAACCAACCCGCTCAGGTATCAGGTAGAACACATGCTGTAGCAATCACATTTCTGGTGAGCTCATTTTGAAAAATAGATGATGGTGTTTTATTTATTATATAGGTTTACAAAAAAAAGTTCTTAGTTGCCATGGAGACAGGAATAGCTGTTGTTGTTTGAGCTCACCATTCTTTTGTAAATTCCATAATCCCTTTCTATGAAAGGACACTCATGTGTATTTTCAAATAACAAAGAGGTACTCCTTTGGCTAGTATGTAAGTGTGTTTCTGAAGTAATCAACAGTGAAATGTAGGATTTTCCTCCTATAATTTTCAAAAAGCAAGTATATGGTTGGATTGGGTCCTAGAAATGGAATTCTTGGATCAAAGGGTCAGCACTATCAATTTAGAATAAGGTATATAATGGTTATCCTGCTCCCTACAGGGGCAGTGCTGGTGAAAGGCAGGTCTCAGAAGACCAGGATCACAGGCACCAGCTGAGGGGCGCCTTACAGCAGAGATTTCTGAATCGCTACAGGATTCTGTATTCTGGGTCAGCTCTAGGCTGCAGGACACCAGGATTTTTATTGAAATTAAATCCAGAATATCAAAGCTACTTTGCCTTAATTCTGTTTAAAACAGAATTTAGAGTTCTTTCAAAATTACTGAAAGGATCAATGAAATAGATATTTTCTCCATATCTTTCCTTCTCACTGAGCAAACAAACAAGTAGCAAAGTGTCCATCTCTGTGAATCTGCAAAAATGGGCTCACAATTGCATAACCAATGGTGAGAAATTCATGAAGACCATTTGCAATGGAATCTGTCCCTAGTGAGAAAGTTAAATATAAAGAAGTAAAACAATTTGTCCAATAGAAGAAGAGAAAACAGAACATCAGAAGGAGAACACTTTGAGCAGCCTTCATCTCAGGGGGAGTTCTGTAGAGGAGCTTGGAGGTCTGCAGGTAGAGGACATGCTGGTGGTGCTTGTGGAGGAGGAAGACCATGTAGCCACTGGCCCAGCCCATGACACCCTGAAACACAGCATCTCGAAGGACCATGAGAACAATAAAAATCCATCTGATTGCCCTGTTTTCTGATTCAAAATAACAGTAATCATTGTTTTTACTGATATTTGATATGTTCATGTTGCTGATAAGTTTGATGTAAAATGGTAAGTTCATGCTTATCAAGGAATTGAGAACCCAAAAGAAGAACAACAAGGGAAGGATGTGCCAGGCAGACCTGAGCTGCAGCCTCCCCCACCTGGAGGTTCTGGGACTGATGGTGACAGCCTGGACCACCGTGAGGAGACTGGTGGTGCTGATGGACAGGCCACGGGCCACCCTACTGAGGTAAATCAAAATCTTACAGCCTGCCGTATCCATGAGGTTTATTAACACAAAAATGGATATTGTCCTTGTGATTCCTTTTGTCACAAGTGTTATTGTATTTGTAAAAGCCAAATGGATGAGAAGAAGCTGCACAGATTTCATAGTGCTTCTAAACAAGCACATATAGTTCACAAGGACAAAGATGTTCCCCACAATGCCAAGTCCTGTTGCAAACATGAAGATTGTTCCCTTGGTAAGATTCAAAACCATTGCTTACTTCATAGGCAGAAAAACGTGGATGCAGCAACTTCCAACTTCTGAAGGAAGCAAGAGTGATGATGATATGTATCTGCAAAAGTATTTCGTATCAGCAATTTTATAGAGTGTAGGAATAGTCAGGATTTATGTAACGGTGCTGATTTTTGTCCCAAGACATATTAGTGTTCCTGTGGCACTCTTTGTATGTCATTCTATGTAGTTTCAGATGAGATCTTGAAGACTAAATTCAAAAATCTAAATTTTCAACCCAGAATGTTTTCAAAACTGCATATTAACAAACCAATCTAGTCATTAAATTCATAATATCCTTCCTGTGTTCAACCTGTGTGCAAATGCACAAAACCCCAATTCCCCAAGCAAGAATTTCTCTCTCTTTTATTTCATCTTAACATATTCTCAGTTATTTCATCCCAAGAGCCAGGAGCTGATGTTTGGTCTGACTACCTTCCCCAAACCTTATACACAGATACTTTTAGAATGATGTTGCTTCAATGTCTTTAAGATCATCTAAGTTCAGCTAGTTACAAAATCCATACCGTCTTTCATTTTGTTTTATATTCCTTTCTAACTCTCATTTTTGTTCATCTAAGAAACTCCCATTATGCTTTTACCTTTGCAAGTTTTATATCTTTAATGACAATACCTTTATATTTCTAAACTTTTGAACACCAAAATGACTTTATGATTTCACTCCTTACAAATAATCAGTTGTATTTTTCGATCTTCAATAGAAAATCAAGCTGTATAACCTTGCAGATAGAATATCAGCAGTTAGAGATGATCAGGCAAAGGCTTCCAGGAACCAGTCTTTTCTCAGAAAATCAGATAACCAGGGGATGCAGCCAAGGAGGGTCCCTAGAAGAAACGAGGATTGCTCCTCCTTGAGGGTCTTTTCCAGTGGTTAGGTAGGCGTGTAATGCCCCACCTGGACCCACACCCAACAGGTTAGACCAGTGAGCACGTACATCCTATGCCCAGTTCTTCCAAAAAACTCAAGGAAATTTACCGCTCCCCTGCTGCCTAGTACTGGACTTAGTTAAAAGCGTGAAGCCTCAAACTATAGTAACAGACTGAAAAATCAGCAGGAATTCTCACAAGAGGAACTGATTTGAAACGACAGTTGTTGTTCATTGAACCTGCAAGAGGCATGTAGTGAAGCTGACTTGCACACACAGAGCTCACTACGGCAGCAGAAGGGACACTTCCAAACAAGAAATGTCGTGCACTTCAGGTCACACCAATGTAATGCAGGAGCTAAAATGGTGTCTGGAGAAACTGGTGTCCAAAATTACGTGAAAACTGAGGAGCTGACAGAGTCATAAAGCAGGGCAAATGGAGGCTGAGGAAGTCTGAGTTTTCCTGGATGCCCGACAGCACTTCTGTCTTTCTGTCTTCAGGACCCACTGCAGAGCTCTCCATGAATCCACTCCCTGTACATGGGGATAAAGAAGCTCCTGCACGTCTACAGAGACCTCAGCTGTAAACGGCCCCTCCTTCTTCCTGGCCCAGGTGCTACCTTCAGGTACAGGAGAAGAGGAAAGATCCTGAGGGTCAGACCCTCTCAGCAACCCGCTTGCTCAGTCAGGCAGAGTAAGATCTGTGCTGCTGAGGGACTGTCACATGTGCCTGTGGGCAAATCAGAACCTCAGGTCAATTCAGACCCACTCACCTTGATGGTTGTGCTGCAGACAAGCTCTGCACTGGTCCTTCTGACAAGGGGCAGCTTCCCAGGTCCCATTTGTACCCTCTGGCTTAGTGGAGCTCTTGCCTCCCATGAGCCACCACCAGGACTCCAGTTGTCACAGTTGACACCTTTTCAGAGAAGCAAAGCCCTGCAGAACCTCAGTCCCTGGAGGACGACTTTCCCTCTCTCCACAATTACTGCATTTCTTGGGCTCAGAGGTGATCTCAGTCTTAATTAAAGCTGACTGTTTTAGTAGAATGGTGTGCAGTGAGACAGGAACCACTAGCCCATCATTTGTACTAGTGCTTCAGTATCTCCCGCCTTCTCCAATGTTTCCAAAGTTCCATGCTGTGAACCAGATGGGACCAGATTCTGAGGAATGGACTGAGTAGCTTCCCTTCTTCCTCAGTCCTTCTTTACACTCAGAAGAATAATAGATGACCAGCCCTTGGGACCCTGCTTTCTGAGAGTCCCAAGCATGGATGTGGACAGGACAGACCCCCTGCTCAACCTGTGTGCGTCAGCAGCTCAAGGTCTTTGCCACGTTGTTGCTTTAGTATTTGTGCATTAAATGATAAATGTGACTGGACACCTAGATGGGCTGCCCACCCTGATCAAACCCACCCTGCCTTACGAGTCCTCGGGGCTCTTGTGTGATCCTCCTGTCCAGTGTTCATTCTACCCTCAAGGGGCATGTGCTAGCCCCTGTGCAGAGGGATGGAAATGAATGTGAGCACAGGGCTGAGGTGAGAGGGGAGTGTGGGGGTTTCCACGTCCTGCGTGGATGAGGGGGAGAGTTTCTTTCAGAGCGCGATGGTGCCAGGGATGCATTTAGAACTAATAAACTTATCTAATCAATAAACAGAACCAATACTCTTTAAATGGAAGAGTATTGCTCAATGCCAGATCTGGCCTCCAAAAAGGGGGAGAAAGCCCACATCACCTTTATTTATAGTCCTACAGGTAAAGATGTTGGGACTGGGAGGGGCTGCTTCTGTGAGGATCAGGGTGGGGTGGAGCTGGGGCAGCCATGTGCTTAGGGAACTAGCATATCCACTGATGCTAAGCCACCTGCACAGGGGCCACCTACTCTGGGGCAATCTGGAGCCACTCTGTAGGCTCTCTCTTCACATTGCTGATAGTTTCCTTTGCTGAGAGAAAGATTTCTAGTTTGAATCTATCCCAGTTATTGATTCTTGCTTGTATTTCTTGTGCTATGGGAGTCCTGGTAAGGAAGTCTGTTCCTAGGTTGACATGTTGAAGACTTGGACCTACTTTTTCTTCTGTAAGATGCAGAGTCTCTGGTCTCATTCAAGGTCCTCGATCCATTTTGAGTTGAGTTTTGTGCAGGGTGAGAGATAGGGGTTTAGCTTCATTTTCTGTATGGAGTTGCAGTTTTCCCAGCACCATTTGTTGAAGCGGTTCTTTTCTCTATTGTATGTTTTTGGCACCTTTGTCTAGTATGTGAAAACTGTATTTTATTTGGGTTTGTGTTGGTTTCCTCTATTCTGTACTGTTGATCTTCCTGTCTATTTTGGTACCAATACCATGCTTTTATTATTGCTTTGTAGTATATTTGAAGTTCTGGTATTGTGATACGCCCTGCTACACTCTTCCTGCTAAGGATTGCTTTAGCTATTCTGGGTTTCTTATTCTTCCAAATGAATTTCATGATTGCTTGCTCTATTTCTATGAGGTATGTCATTGGGAATATAATTGGAATTGCATTGAATCAGTATAGCACTTTTGGTAGTATGGCCATTTTGACGATATTAATTCTGCCTATCCAAGAACATGGGAGATCTTTCCATCTTCTAAGGTTTTCTTTAATTTCTGTCTTTAGTGTTGTATAGTTCTCATTGTAGAGGTCTTTCACCTCTTTTGTGAGATTTATTCCCAAGTATTTTATTTTTTTCGATGCTATTGTGAATGGGGTAGTTTTTCTAATTTCTCTTTCTGAAGATTCATCACTTATGTATAAAAATGCATTGGATTTCTGAGCATTGATCTTGTAACCTGCTACTTTACTGAATTCACTTATGAGTTCTAAGAGTTTTCTGGTGGAATTTCCAGGTTCCTCTAAATATATAATCATGTCATCAGCAAATAGGGATAGTTTGAGTTCTTTATTTCCTATTCGTATCCCTTTAATTTCTTTGGTTTGTCTAATTGCTCTGGGTAGAGTTTCAAGAACAATGTTGAATAGAAGTGGGGAAAGAGGGCATCCCTGCCTTGTTCCAGTTTTTAGGGGGAATGCTTTCAGTTTTTCGCCATTTAGAATGATATTGGCCATGGGCTTAGCGTAGATAGCCTCTAAAATGTTAAGCAATGTTCCTACTTTCCCTATTTTTTCTAGCATTTTCAGCATGAAGCGGTGTTGTATTTTATCAAATGCTTTTTCTGCATCCATCGAAATAATCATGTGATTCTTGATATTAAGTCTGTTTATATGGTGAATTTCATTTATTGATTTCTGCATGTCGAACCAACCTTGCAATCCTGGGATAAAACCCACTTGATCGTGGTGCACTATCTTTTAAATATATTTTTGCATGCTATTTGCTAACATTTTGTTGAGAATATTTATGTTGATATTCATTAAGGATATTGGTCTGAAATTTTCTTTCCTCGATGTGTCTCTGTCTGGTTAAGGTGTCATGGTGATATTGCCTTCATAGAATGAGTTTGGAAGGGTTCCCTACTCTTCTATTTCTGGAATATTTGGAGGAGGGTTGGAATGAGCTCTTCTTTAAAGGTTTTGTAGAACATGGCTGAGAACTCATCTTGTCATGGACTTTACTTTGTTGTTAAGCTTTTGATGACTTCTTCTATTTAATTACTTGAAATTGATCTATTTAAATCGTATATGTCATCCTGGTTCAGTTTAGGTAATTTGTATGTCTCTAGAAACATTTTGATGTCTTTGAGATTTTCTATTTCATTGGAGTATAGATTTTCAAAATAGCTTCTAGTTATGTTTTGTATTTCATTCATGTCTGTCATGATATTTCCTTTTTAACCACAAAATTTAGTAATTTGAGTTTTCTCTCTCCTTTGTTAGAGTGGCTAAGAGTTTATCAATTTTTTTTATTTTTTTCAAAGAAACAACTTTTTATTTTGTCAATTGTTTCTTTTGTTTCAATTTTGTTGATTTCAGCTCTGATTTTAACTATTTCCTGTTTACAACTACTTTTGGTGTTGCTCTGTTCTTTTTCTAGGACTATGACCTGTAATGTTAGGTCATTTATTTGTTGATTTTTTTCCTTCTTTTATTGAATGCATCCCATGAAATAAATTTTCCTCTAAGTATGGCTTTCATAGGGTTCCAGAGATTTTGATATGATGTATCTTTATTCTCATTTACCTCTAAGTACTTTTTTTAATTTCCCCCTGATATCTTCTATTATCCATTCATCATTCAATAGCATGTTATTTAATCTCCAGGTGTTGGAGTAGTGTCTGTTTTTATTCTGTCATTTATTTATAATTTCAATCCATGATCATCTGATAGGATAGAAGGTAGTATCTCTGTCTTCTTGTATTTGCTAACATTAGCTTTGTGGCATAATATATGGTCTATTTTAGAGAAGGATCCATGTGCTGCTGAGAAGAAAGTGTATTCACTCTTTGTTGGATGGTATATTCTATATATGTCCGTTAAGTCTAAATTTTTGATTGTGTTATTGTGATCTATGTTTTCTTTGTTCAATTTTTGTTTGGAAGATCTGTCCAGTGGGGAGAGAGGTGTGTTAAAATCACCTACTATTATTATGTTGTGGTCTATTTGGTTCCTGGAATCGAGAAGGACTTGTTTGACATACATAGATGAGCCACTGTTTGGAGCATAGATATTTGTGATTGCTCTGTCTTGTTGGTTTATGATTCCCTTAAGCAGTATGAAATGTCCTTCTTTATCCCTGGTGACTAACTTTGGCTTGAAGTCCATATTATCCGATATGAGGATGGATACTTTGGCTTTTTTGCTGAGTCCAAGTGCATGGTATGTTTTTCCCATCCTTTCACCTTTAGTCTGTGGGTATCTCTTTCTATGAGATGAGTCTCTTGCAGGCAGCATGTTGTTGGATCTTTCTTTTTAATCCAGTCTGCCAGTCTATGTATTTTGATTGATGAGTTTAGGCCATTAGCATTCAGGGTTATTATTGAGATATGATTTTTATTCCCAGTCATTTGGCTCATTTTTGTTTTTTGACATGACTTGGTTTCTCCTTTATTTGGCTATTCATTTAGGGTAGTTCCTCCTGTTGCTGATTTACATCGTTGTTTTCACCTCTTCCTCATGGAATATTTTGCTGAGAATGTTCTCTAGTGACAGCTTTCTTTTTGTAAATTCCTTTAGCTTTTGTTTATCATGGAAGGATTTTATTTCATCATCAAATCTGAAGGTAAGTTTTACTGGGTATAAGATTCTTGGTAGGCATCCATTTTCTTTCAGAGCTTGAAAAATGTTGTTCCAGGCCCTTCTAGCTTTTAGGGTCTGGATTGAAAAATCTGCTGATATTCTTATTGGTTTCCCCCTGAAATTAATTTGTTTCTTTTCTCTCGCGGCCTTTAAAATTCTGTCTTTATTTTGTATGTTACATATTTTCATTATAATGTGCCTTGGTGTGGGTCTGTTGTCATTTTGTATATTTGGAGACCTATAAGCCTCTTGTACTTGATTTTCCATTTCATTCTTCAGATTTGGGAAATTTTCTGATATTATTTCATTGAACAGATTATTCATTCCTTTGGTGTGTTTCTCTGTGCCTTCCTCAATCCCAATAATTCTTACATTTGGCCTTTTCATAATATCACATAATTTTTGTAGATTCTGTTCATGATTTCTTACCCTCTTCTCTGTTTGCTCAACTTTGTTTTCAAGATTAAATATTTTGTCTTCAATGTCTGAGGTTCTGTCTTCCAGATGTTCTATCCCATTGGTTATGATTTCTGTGGAGTTTTAAATTTGGTTTATTGTTTCCTTCATGTCAAGGATTTCTGTTTTTTTTTTTTTTCAGTATCTCTCTTTATTGAAATGATCTTTTGCTTTCCGCATTTGCTCTTATAACTGTTGATTGGTGTGATCATTCAAAGCCTGCATTTGCTCTTTCATCTCATCATTTGCTTCTCTAATCATTTTAATTATGTACATTCTGAACTCCCTTTCTGACATTTCTTCTGCCATGCTGTCTTTGGATGTTATTGATGTAGCATCTAGGTATTTTTGGGACATTTTCTTCCCTGGTTTTCTCATATTGCTCAGGTATCTTCCCCTCTAGTAATGAAACTCTGAGACATTGCAGATTTCCTCTATTGACTTATAGTGTCCCTGTAGTTTCCAATGACTCACCTCCTACCCTTCAGTAGCCTGAAATCTTGGAGGAACTTGATAATGCAGTGCTCCACAAGGAAGCTGCCCCTCTAAGTGTGGTGGCCTTCAGGTGGGGTATATTCCATGCTAGTGGGAAGAGGTGCCTCCACTTGTTGACGATGGTCAGCCAAAGGGGGTCTAGACTGTGGGCTAATGCATGGCTGGTCTGGGCCTAGCACTCTGGTTCTACCACCATGGGAAACACTCACCAGACGGGGAAGACTCACCTGGTGGGGAAGTCTCACTGGGCAGCTCTCCTATGAGAAGTTTCTTTTCAGTCCAGAATTGTCACCTGGACTGGGGAGTCTTGCCCTGTGAGGAAGTCTCTCACTGGCAGCCCTCCTCTGTGACATTCCCTGAGGTCTGGACCTATCACCTGGGCCGGGGATCCTCATTTTGCATGGAAGACTCTTGCTAGGCAGCCCTTCTCTGTGACTCTCCCAGCTGTCCAGGTTCACCGCTCCAGTTGTGGCGTCTCTCTGGGCAACTCTTCTCCATAAAGCTTTCTGTGTTCCAGGACTACTGCCCCAGCTGGGGAGCCTCGCCCAGTGGGAGAGACTCACCCAGTGGCTCTGAGTTGGTCTCAAGTCTCCCAATACCTCCTCTTCTTGAATCCTGAGTCCTGGAACAACATGAAATGCAGTCACCCTCTAGTCCACTATCTTGAAACTCCCAGAAAGATATTATTAATATTATTATTTACATTTGTTTGATGGATGTCATGACTTTTGCAATTAAGATGAAATAAGTTTAATTTGAGATAAATAAAATTATTACCTCGGCTTTTATTATAGGAAATGCTCAATTGGTTTACAGGATGGGATGCTAAAAGATCATCAATTGGAACATCATCTACTAAATATGAAAATATCCGATACTCTTAACTAAAATATATTTCATCATTAGACATATTGGTAATTTGGTTAATATAAAGAAGGTTTAAAATTCCTTTATTCTCTCTGTTCTCAATGAGAACCAAGATAATAGCACTTAAACTCTCAGGTGTGAAATGTAAGTGTCTAAAAGGTGTTTTATTCATCTGATAGAAGACTATAACATGTTGAATAAATTAAAACAAAATTTGTACAAAATTATTTTCTAAAGCTTTACATGTAATTAAATTAACAGAATCACCTAAGGTTATTAAAAGATTTTATTCTTTAAATTCTACTGGATTTTTTATTCATTTTTATTGTACACAAATGGGATACATCTTGTTTTTCTATAAACTCTACTAAGTTTCTATCACAAAACTATTTACAAATAAAATTGAACTTTCTAACTAAAGGAGAGAAGGAAATGGAAATATTTAAACATTAATTTCTCATTCTAATAAAATAATTTCTTATGCCTATTGAATTTTTATTATTAAAAGAAGATAATTTCAAAGACATTAGGATTTGTACAATTTGATTTAAGAATAACTTATTTTAAAATTCCACCTTGCATTCCCAATATTAAATTTCTCTTTAAAAGTCAAATTGATTAATATAAAAACATCAAAGACTATATTTTAATTCACCATGATGATTAGTATTGACTTATTATGTTGTTTTCTCATTTTCCAGATAAAGAAGTCTTTAAAATATGAGACTTAAAGAAATGTTTTATTAAGCTGATGCTTCCCAAACTACAACTTTTTCAAATAATGATCTCTTGCAAACTTATGTAATAATAACCAATTAATAATATTATTTAATATTTTAAAATTAAATAAATATAATTTACACATTTGTATATTACTGTATACACTATGCTTGGCTATATTTTTAGAAGATATTCAGTAGATACTTGCTTATTTAAAGTCTAACAATATGGGATATAGAGGTATTTTGAAAACTTTCCCCAAGAAGGGATGAAAGTGCTTTGCTTGTCTGTTTCCTGTTTCAGATGTGATATTAGATGTGCTACTTAATTTATATAAATTGGAAGAATTATACATGAAAGCTTTATAATATTCATATAAAGAGGTTAAAGATGGTTTCAAGTTTAAGGTACCTTCCCTAGATTGTCAAGAGACCCACTTAGGAAAAATCATGTACACATACAAAAAACTATTTTTTGAGGTTCTAAAAACTATTATTAATGTTTTCTGAATTGTCTGACCAGGTGCATACCTGCAGATGCCAGAAGAAGAGGGAATGTCCTAAGGCCCAGGCCCTCTCAGCGACACCCTTGCTCAGTCACAGGCACAGTAAGATCTGTGCTTCTGAAGGAATGTTACACGTGCCTCTGAGCAAACCAGAGCTCTCAGGCTTACTCACCTTGGTGTGCTGCAGGCAAGCTCTGTGCTGGTCCTTCTGGGCTTGCTGAACTCTTGCCTATGACAAACCACCAGTTTTCAGCCTTGGCACCTGTCAGGGAGAAGCAAACTCCTGCAGAACCTCAGTCCCTGAAGGACAACTTCCCTCTCCCTCCACAATTACTGCATTTGTTGAGTTCAGAAGTTATCCCAGGCTTAATTAGGGCTTACTTATTTTTATAGAAGTCTGTGCAGTGAAAGTGGACAAGTAGCAATATTTCTATACCTGTTCTTCCATATCCTGACTTTCTCCTCTCTTCTCAAACTTCTGTGCTATGAACCAGAAGGGACAGATTCTGAGGAACAGAATAAGGCACTTCCCGTCTTCCTCAGTCCTTTTTCACATACAGAATGAACGATGACCAGCAGTGGGACTCTGATTTCTTAGAGTGTCCCAACCAGCAACATCCACTTTCAAAACTCCAACTTTGCCATTTGAAGCTTCAAAGACACTTGTGTAAATTTTACCTACCCAAGAGTGGGCTTTCAGACATTATCCTTTCTGCTGCCTGGAGGACCCTGCTAGTTACTGGGGCACAGGAGTGTATATAAGTGGGGCAATGGGCTGGTATGAGAGGAGTGGGCCACAGAAGCTGGCCTGCGAGGCAGGCTTCTGCCACTGGGCTTCCTTCAGCATCCTGTGTGACTGTGTCCTCACCACCTAGGGCTGCTCCTGGCTCAACAGGAGCTGAAATACCTGTTGCACAAATTGAGGAACCACCTGAGTTACCTTCCCTGGTTTGAGTAGGAGCCCAGGCACCCATCACCTCAGGAAGCTGCACAGGTTAAATCTAAGGCCAACTGCAAAGTGAACAATTGCATGGTTTATGTTTCTGAGTGCAATAAGTACACTCCCTGCCATCAATTTTGAAGAATATTTTGTTTCAAAGTTCTTTCTCTGCCAGTTTTACTTGCATTAGAATCTTTATTGAATTCCTTCTATTATTATTATTAGTAATGGTAATAGTAGTAGAAGTAGTATTTTAACTATCTATACCAGGCTTTTGCAAGCCTGATAACCCAGAATTGCTCTTCCCATGGCCCAGATACCCTCTTTAGGAGTGGAATCATGAAGAAGTATCAGGTCTTGTCCTCCAGTTTCTGCAGAAATGTGAGGCCTAAATTTGCCTGGAATATGCTTCCAGTAACAAA
Organism: Sciurus vulgaris; assembly: GCF_902686455.1. NCBI lineage: Eukaryota > Metazoa > Chordata > Mammalia > Rodentia > Sciuridae > Sciurus > Sciurus vulgaris. The sequence continues at coordinate 97,962 of NW_027632846.1, read as the reverse complement.
GCATCTCCTGTCCAAAAGTTGTAGGAATATTTTATTTTCTGAATAAAGATACCTAATAACTTTCATTGCATCCTACATTGGCATGTGTCTTTGAACTAGGTGCAGCCCGTGGTTCAGCCATGTCCCATGCCTAGGGCCGCTGTTGTTGTAGGTATGTGCCCTCCATGCTGTGTACACACTGCCTGCAGAAGTGCTTTTCCTGCACACACAGTACCTCAGGGTACATCCTGGGTCCTGCATCAAGTTCTGTTGGATGCTATTCCTGTGCCATATCAAGTAATTCTTATATGTACCTTTTTTTTACTTCTCATTGTAGTATAGTAATATGTACTAGAGGGCTAATTCCAGTCACATTGCACGTGAACACTTCAATACTTTATCAATGTTGTGCCCCAGACCTTCCCTCTCCCTCCCTCTCTCTCAACTACTGCCCTGCTGTCTCTGCTCTGTAGACCTGCTCTCCATCATTAGTATTAGTACTAGTTATAGTCACAGTGGAGGTTGTGATGTTTGAGCAAGAGCATGATGCATACATGTGATTCACTGTGGCATTTCCATATGTGAATATGGTGTAATTTGCAATATTTTGTTTCCTGGTACTGCCACATGCCCTCACATCCTTCTTCTCAATTCCCTCACTTTCTATTTTCACAAGATTCCTTTTTTTATTACTTTTTCCCCTCTCTTTCACATAAGAGAGGAAACATTTGACCCTTGACTTTCTGGGCCTGGCTTATTTCACTTAGCTTGATGCTCTCTGGTTCCATCCATTTACCAGCAAATGAAACAATTTCACACTTCTGGGCAGAGTGGAGCTTCATGATGTCTATGTACATCATATTTTCTTTATTCTTTCACCCAGTCCTTACCAATCATCTGTGGAGGAGCAACTGGGTTGCTTCCATAGCTTGGTTTGTGAAGAGCACTGCTGTAAATGTTGATGTGGCTGTACCCCTATTTTATGCTGATTTTGGATCTTTGTGATAAATACCATGGAGTGGGAGAGCCGGGTCATACGCTGGCTCTAGAAATGGTGTTTGGAGGAATCTTCATACTACTTTCCAGAATATTTGTACTAATGCCCAGTCCCACCATCGAAGTACAAGTGTACCTATTCCCCACATCTTCACCAGCAATTATTATTATTCCTAGTCTTGATAATTTATATCTTGTGTAAGATAAAATCATAGAGTAATTTTCATTTGCATTTCTATGAATGCTAAGGATATTGAATAATCTTTTTGTATTTCTTGACCATTTGTAGTTCTTCTTTTGAGAAATCATTGTTCAGATCTTCACTGATTTGGTGGCTGGGTTAATTGATTTTGCTTTATGGACAGTGTACAATATTTCCTCCCACTCTTCTCCAGAGCCATCTGAGTCACTTACAGGGTGACCGGTGCAAGGGACAGTGTACACTCACACTTTTCAGAGAGTCAGGTGCACTTGTTATGAGCTGACAGTATCTGATGGAGACCCAGATGGTCTCTGGAACCACTGTGAGGGGAGGGATGTAATGGTGTCTGGCAGTCAGTGTAGTTTTGTCACAGGTTGAGGATTTCCTATGTGGAACCCACTACCATGCAGCAACCATGGTGGACTCTTAGGTAATGTGTTTTTTGTCACTTTCAAGATTTTTCTTTATTTTATTTCCGACTAATGGATTATGATGGGTCTGGAAATAAATATTGCTGACTGGATGTCATGTATGGCTTTCTGGGTTTCTGAATTAGGTTTATTTCCTCCACCACATTTGGGGACTGTAGACTATATTTCTCTTAAATACTCTGTACATTTTTAAAGGAAAACCTGCTGCATTGTTTAGCTTCCTACTTCTCTTTTGTGGGTAAGGGAAAACAATACAAGAGAGATGCAATCAGCTAAGTGTGGGGCCAGCTGCCTGTGTGCTCTGTGATTGGTGGTTCCAGTTTGTTTCCTATCTCACACTCCATCAGACATGAGCCAATGTTTACCACATGCTTCTCCCTCCTAATTACTTTATTATTGGAACTCTAGAGAAATTTAAATGTTGTGAACTCAATTCTGACGTGTTACAGAGAAACAATCACACATATTTTGGGTAAACGAAGACCCATGCAAACCTCAACCGACTTTTTGCTAATGGTCACATACCAACTCATTCTCCATCTAGATACTTCCCCTAGGTTTAGTGCCCAGGCTTCTGTTTTTTGTGCTTCAACTTGGAGATGTTGTTGCCAACTGCATTTCCAGGATTAAGTACACAATCAAGGACCTGCACAGGGATGGTGCCCATTGTCTGGCTCTCTGCAGAGATTAGGAGGAGGCTGTCTCAGGAGAGCTGTGGAGCTGAGGGAGGTAGAACTCCACTGATTCTCAAACAAGCCACCATGATGATGATGGACTCCAACCCATTTTAGAATTTGACATTACTACAATAAAGAGTTAGTTAAAATCTGTGTTAACATGCAGAATCAAACCAAAGACAAAGGGTCTCACCACCATTTACTAGAGAAGCAAGATACCCAATGTATGCAGAGCCACAGAGACACAGAAGTATCCTCATCAATGTCAAACATACAGGGCCACAGAGACACAGAAGGAACCTCATCGACAATGGCATGCAAGACTTTCTATATTGATTATGATGTTTGGTTCCAGGTTAATGTACAATAGATAAAATAACAACACAGAGTTTCAGAATAACTTGATTAAATGTCTTAAAGTCAGAACTGGGCATTCTAAATTAATATGTATTTTCCATGTTAAGAAACAGGAAAAGAAAGTTATATTGAATGCTTTCCACTGTTTCATATTCCCATCTCCCCTCCTTTCCCTTCTATCCCCTTTGTTTAATACAATAAATTTCTATTCTACTCCAGTACGTTTTGTGGATCCTAAAAGTCAGAGAGACTTAACAGCAGAGAGCAATGGCAGGGTTTTAATAATTGCTTTCTCATAAGTTGCAACAAATCGGGTTTCACATTAATTTTGTATTCATTTGTTGAAAATGTATCCAAATAGTTAGAAAATTGAAGCAAAAATACAGATAAAAAAACTGAATACTACTTTCTATGCCTCCATTAAATAAGTTTCTCTTAAATGAGGCAACTAGTCTTTCGGTCTCTCATATTCTTCCTGATGTTCATATGTAGATAGCACCCAATTAAATTTATTAATATACTCCATTTAAAGAACTAGTATTCTTCATAACTTTCTAAATCAGTTTGAAATTCATCTTATTTATCATTACATATCCATCCACTTTGAACTCAGTCAATTTTTTCACAAATTCAGTAGATCTCATGGGATGGATAATATTTATGAATATCATTCAGGAAAAAGCAGAATGGTCCTTTTACTGGTTACTGAAGTTGGTTTAAAAAATAACATTTCAATCTAAAATATTTTTATAGCATTTGTCTCATGTGAGCAAGGATACATGGACAATTGGGTCTGGAATTAAAATTCTTGAATCCAAGGGTGAATATCTAATTAACATGTTATTTTCAAAATTATTTCTCTGCAACTTACTAGCAGAACTGATAGTGAAAGAGCCATCTCTCATGCATGAGAACATTAGTCTCTTCCTGAAGGGTGGCAGGGTAGAGTAGGAGGAAAGCTCCCTGTGACCTGTGTTTGGTGAAAACTGTCACCAGTCTGTTGTCTGAGAACATACCTCTGTGTGATTCTTCTACTCTTATTCGATTTGGTATCACAAACAGTTCAGACAAAAAGTGATTTCAACTTTTCTTAGTGAATGTATTAATAAAATAGACAACTTCTAATGGTCTTTCTCTCTTATTGAGCAAACTAATGCTCAGTCAGGTGTCCATCTTTGTGAAGCAACACAAATAGACTGAGAATTGAAAAACCAAGAGTCACAAATTTTTGAGCACTTACTGCTATGAAATGCTTGTGTAAGGAGAAAGTTGTATATAAAGTCTTAAAACAATCTGTCCAATCAAAGAAGAGATAACAGAGCATCAGGAGAACACTGTGAGCAGCCTTCATCTCAGGGGGAGTTTTGTAGAGAAGCTTGGAGGTCTGAAGTTAGGGAACATGCTGGTGGTGCTTGTGGAGGAGGAACACCATGTAGCCACTGGCCCAAATCAAGACACCAGAACATAGCATCGCAAAGGACCATGAGAAAGAGGAAAATATATCTTATTATCCAGTTTTGTGATTGGAAATAACAGTAGTTGTCACTTTTACTAAATTTTGATGTGTCTGTGTTACTGAAACATTTGACATAAAATGAAACATTCATGCTTATCAAGGATTTGAGAATCCAAAAGAAGAGCAACAAGGGAAGGATGCTCCATGCAGACCTGGGCTGCAGCCTCCCCCACCTGGAGGCTCTGGGACTGATGGCGATGGCCTAGACCACTGTGAGGAGACCAGTGGTGCAGATGGAGGGGCCCTGGGCCAATCCGTCCCGGTAAATCACAATCGTGCAAACTTCATCACCTTGGAGGTTTCTCAAACCAAAACTGGCTATTGTCCTTGTTGTTCCTTTGGTATGAAGCATCAGAATACTTGTAAAAGACAAGTGGATGGGAATAACAGGGTGGATAGATTTCTTCTTGGTGCCTCCAAGTACATACATGTAGTTCACAAGATCAAAGATGCTTCCAGCAATGCCAAGTCCTGTTAGGAACATGAAGATTATTCCTTTGACAAGATTCAAAACCATGTCTTCATAGGCAGAAAAACTTGAATGCAGTAAATGCCTTTTTAAAGAAAGCAGTAGCAAGGTTTTCAAGATGGCGGCCTAGAGGGTGGCTGCATTTCATGTTGCTCCAGGACTCAGGATTCAAAAGAGGAGATATTGAGACACTTGGGACCAACTCAAAGCAGCCGGGTGAGTCTCTCCCATTGGGGAGGCGTCCCGGATGGGACAGTGGTCCCGGAACGCAGGAAACTTTGTGAAGTAGAGCTGCCAGAGAGACGCCCCTCCCCCCGCTGGAGCAGTGAACTCGGACAACTAGGAGCGCCGAAAAGGAGGCCGCTCGGCACAGCGCTGGGACTTGGAGCAACCACTGGGGATCCGGCGGCTGCCCAGGGGAGGAGTGGCGAGGAGAGCTGTGTGGACTCAGGACATCGGGGCCTGCCCTGAGGAGGAGGAGGAGGAGCGTGGCCACTTGGATTCGGAGAGACTGCACCAGAGCTGCAGGCGGTTGCCAGAGGAGAAACTCCGTGGCGAGCTGTTTGGACTCAGAACGACGCTTCTGAACCCCGGGGCCTGCCCTGAGGACGAGGAGGAGGAAGAGGAACGCGGCCGCTTGGATTCGGGGTGACTACACCAGAGCTTCAGGCGGTTGCCAGAGGAGAGGCTGCGTGGCGGGCTGTTTGGACTCGGACCACTTCTGAACCCTGGGGCCTGCTTGGAGGAGGAGGAGGAGAAGCGCGGCGGGTCCTTTGGACTCGCAGTGACTGCATTGGCGCTCCAGGCGGCTGCTCAGAGGAGAAGGCGAGTGGTGAGTTGTTTGGACTTAAAGGGACAGCGCCTGAACACAGGGGGGCTGCCTGGAGAGGAAGCGTGGTGGGTCGCTTGGTCTTGAGTGGCCGCACCAAGAGCTCCGGGCGGTTGCCCATAGGACCCGTGCAGCGGGTCACGTGGATTCAGAGCCACCCAGAGCGACCACTCCTGAACACTCAGGGGGTTATCTGGAGGAGGAGGAGGAACGGGGAGGGTCACTTCGACTCGGAGTGATTGATTGCCCAGGGCTACGGGTGGTTGGTGGGAGGTGGAGGCACGCAGTGAGTTTCTTGGACTCCTAGTGACCGCACCGGAATAGTGGGCAGCTGTCTGGAGGAAGAGGCGTGTGGCGGGTCTCTGGGACTCAGAGAGATTGTACGGGGCCCCAGGTGGCTGCTCAGAGGAGGGGCCGCATAGCCAGGCAATTAGGGGCAGAGCAGGGTCCCAGGATCTAGGAGGCTTCTGGGTGGAAGAGCCGCACAGAGACAGGCTTAGGGCGGAGCAAAGGTTCCAGGCCTGAGGGCATATTCTCTGAGGAGGGGCAGCCTAAGGAGATTCATCTGCGAAGGGTGAGGCTCCCAGGCCCAGGAGGTAGGGCCGGGCCCCTGAGAACTTTGCAGAGGAAGGCAGCCCAGCCCAGGCGGTAGCTGTAATTGAGGGGAACCTCTAGGAGGGTACTGACCAGCGAGACCTCCCCACCGGGTGAGTCTTCCCTGCCGGGTGAGGTTTCCCCACAAGGACGGTAAAACTAGAGACTCAGGCCCAAACAGGCCTTGCCTCAGCCCGCAGCCTAGGTCCCCTTTGGATGACCATTGGTCAACAAGTGGAGGCACCTCTGCCCACTAGCAGGGATTATACCCCTCCTGAAGGCCACCACTCCTAGAGAGGCAGCTTCCTTGTGGAGCTCCGCATTATCAACTTCCTCCAAGACTTCAGCCTACTGAAGGCTAAGGGGGGATATATATAGAAATCTTCAGGGACATTGTAAGTCAATAGAGGAAATCTGCAATATCTCAGCGGTTCACTGATACCTGAACAATATGAGAAAACAAGGAAAGAAAATGCTGCAAACAAATCTAGATGTTACATCAATAAAACCCAATGACAGCATGGCAGAAGAAATGACAGAAAAGGAGTTCAGAATGTACATAATTAAAATGATCAGAGAAGCAAACGATGAGATGAAAGAGCAAATGCAAGCATTGAATGATCGCACCAATCGACAGTTAAAAGAGGAAATACAGGAAGCAAAAGATCATTTCAATAAAGAGTTAGAGATATTGAAAAAAACCAAACAGAAATCCTTGACATGAAAGAAACAATAAACCAAATTAAGAACTCCATAGAAAGCATATCCAATAGGATAGAACACCTGGAAGACAGAACCTCAGACATTGAAGACAAAATATTTAACCTTGAAAACAAAGTTGAACAAACAGAGAAGATGGTAAGAAATCATGAACAGAATCTACAAGAACTATGGGATATCATGAAAAGGCCAAATTTAAGAATTATTGGGATTGAGGAAGGCCTAGAGAAACAAGCCAAAGGAATGAACAATTTATTCAATGAAATAATATCAGAAAATTTCCCAAATCTGAAGAATGAAATGGAAAATCAAGTTCAAGAGGCTTATAGGACTCCAAATACACAAAATTACAACAGACCCACACCAAGGCACATTATAATGAAAATACCTAACATACAAAATAAAGACAGAGTTTTAAAAGCTGTGAGAGAAAAGAACCAAATTACATTCAGGGGGAAACCAATACGGATATCAGCAGACTTTTCAATCCAGACCCTAAAAGCTAGAAGGGCCTGGAACAACATTTTTCAAGCCCTGAAAGAAAATGGATGCCAACCAAGAATCTTATACCCAGCAAAACTTACCTTCAAATTTGACGATGAAATAAAATCCTTCCATGATAAACAAAAGCTAAAAGAATTTACAAAAAGAAAGCCAGCATTACAAAACATTCTCAGCAAAATATTCCATGAGGAAGAGATGAAAAACAAAGCAGCAAATCAGCAAAGGGAGGAATTATCCTAAAGGAATTGTCAAATAAAGGAGGAAACAAGTTGTGTCAAAGAAATAAATAAATAGAATTTAAAAAATGAACCAAATGACCGGGAAACCAAATCATATCTCTATAATAACCCTGAATGTTAATGGCCTGAATTCATCAATCAAAAGACATAGACTGGCAGATTGGATTAAAAAGAAAGATCCAACAATATGTTGCCTGCAAGAGACTCACCTCATAGAAAAAGATACCCATAGACTAAAGGTGAAAGGATGGGGAAAAACATACCATGCACATGGACTCAGCAAAAAAGCTGGAGTATCCATCCTCATTGCCGATAGTGTGGACTTCAAGCCAAAGTTAGTCAGAAGGGATAAAGAAGGTCATTTCATACTGCTTAAGGGAAGCATAAATCAGCAAGATATAACAATCATAAACATCTATGCCCCAAACAGTGGCTCATCCATGTATGCCAAACAAATCCTTCTCAATTTCAGAAACCAAATAGACCATAACACAATAATACTAGGTGATTTTAACACGCCTCTCTCACCACTGGACAGATCTTCCAGACAAAAATTGAACAAAGAAACCATAGATCTCAATAACACAATCAATAATTTAGACTTAATGGACATTTATAGAATATACCATCCAACCAAGAGCGAATACACTTTCTTCTCAGCAGCACATGGATCCTTCTCTAAAATAGACCATATATTATGCCACAAAGCTAATGTTAGCAAATACAAGAAGATAGAGACACTAGCATGTATTCTATCAGATCATAATGGATTGAAGTTAGAAATAAATGAAAGAGTAAAACACAGAAACTATTCCAACATCTGGAGATTAAACAATATGCTATTATATGATGAATGGATAACAGAAGATATTAGGAAGGAAATTAAAAAATTCTTAGAGGTAAATGAGAACAAAGAAACATCATATCAAAATCTCTGGGACACTATGAAAGCAGTACTTAGAGGGAAATTTATTTCATGGAGCGCATTTAATAAAAGAAGTAAAACTCAAGAAATAAACGACCTAACGCTACAGCTCAAAGCCCTAGAAAAAGAAGAACAGACCAGCACCAAAAGTAGTAGAAGACAGGAAATAGTTAAACTCAGAGCCGAAATCAATGAAATTGAAACAAAAGAAACAATACAAAAAATTGACAAAATAAATAGTTGGTTCTTCGAAAAAATAAACAAAATTGATAAACCTTTAGCCACACTAACAAAGAGAAGACGAGAGAAAACCCAAATCACTAAAATTCGGAATGAACAAGGAAATATCACAACAGACAGGATTGAAATACAAAACATAATTAGAAGCTATTTTGAAAATCTATACTCCAACAAAATAGAAAATTTCGAAGACATCAACAGGTTTCTAGAGACATATGAATTGCCTAAACTGAACGAGGAGGACATAAACAATTTAAATAGACCAATTTCAAGTACTGAAATAGAAGAAGTCATCAAAAGCCTTCCAACAAAGAAAAGTCCGGGACCAGATGGGTTCTCAGCCGAGTTCTACAAAACCTTTAAAGAAGAGCTCATTCCAATACTTCTCAAAGTATTCCATAAAATAGAAGAGGAGGGAACCCTCCCAAACTCATTCTATGAAGCCAATATCACACTGATACCTAAACCAGACAGAGACTCATCAAGGAAAGAAAATTTCAGACCAATATCCTTAATGAACATCGACGCAAAAATTCTCAACAAAATTTTAGCAAATCGCATACAAAAACATATTAAAAAGATAGTGCACCATGATCAAGTGGGCTTCATCCCAGGTATGCAAGGTTGGTTCAACATCAGGAAATCAATAAACGTAATTCACCATATTAATAGACTTAAAGTCAAGAATCACATGATTATTTCAATAGATGCAGAAAAAGCATTTGATAAAATACAGCACCCCTTCATGCTCAAAACACTAGAAAAAATAGGGATAGTGGGAACATTCCTTAACATTGTAAAGGCCATCTATGCTAAGCCCATGGCTAATATCATTCTAAATGGTGAAAAACTGAAAGCATTCCCCCTAAAAACTGGAACAAGGCAGGGATGCCCTCTTTCACCACTTCTATTCAACATCGTTCTTGAGACTCTGGCCAGAGCAATTAGACAAACCAAAGAAATTAAAGGGATACGAATTGGAAAAGAAGAACTCAAACTATCCCTGTTCGCTGATGACATGATTATATATTTAGAGGAACCTGGAAATTCCACCAGAAAACTCTTAGAACTCATAAGTGAATTCAGTAAAGTAGCAGGTTACAAGATCAATGCCCATAAATCCAACGCATTTTTATACATAAGTGATGAATCTTCAGAAAGAGAAATTAGGAAAACTACCCCATTCACAATAGCTTCGAAAAAAATAAAATACTTGGGAATCAATCTCACAAAAGAGGTGAAAGACCTCTACAATGAGAACTATACAACACTAAAGAAAGAAATTAAAGAACACCTTAGAAGAGGGAAAGATCTTCCATGTTCTTGGATAGGAAGAATTAATATTGTCAAAATGGCCATACTACCTAAAGTGCTATACAAATTCAATGCAATTCCAATTAAAATCCCAATGACGTACCTTACAGAAATAGAGCAAGCAATTATGAAATTCATCTGGAAGAATAAGAAACCCAGAATAGCTAAAGCAATCCTTAGCAGGAAGAGTGAAACAGGGGGTATTGCAATACCAGATCTTCAACTCTACTACAAAGCAATAGTAACAAAAACGGCATGGTATTGGTACCAAAATAGAAAGGTAGATCAATGGTACAGAATAGAGGACACGGACACAAACCCAAATAAATACAATTTTCTCATACTAGACAAAGGTGCCAAAAATATGCAATGGAGAAAAGATAGCCTCTTCAACAAATGGTGCTGGGAGAATTGGAAATCCATATGCAACAGAATGAAACTAAACTCATATCTCTCACCATGCACGAAACTAAACTCAAAATGGATTAAGGACCTCGGAATCAGACCAGAGACCCTGCATCTTATAGAAGAAAAAGTAGGTCCAAATCTTCACCTTATTGGTCTAGGATCAGACTTCCTTAACAGGACTCCCATAGCACAAGAAATAAAATCTAGAATCAACCACTGGGATAGATTCAAACTAAAAAGCTTTCTCTCAGCAAAGGAAACTATCAGCAATGCGAAGAAAGAGCCTACAGAGTGGGAGAATATCTTTGCCAATCATACTTCAGATAGAGCACTAATCTCCAGAATCTATAAAGAACTCAAAAAACTTTACTCCAAGAATTCAAATAATCCAGTCGACAAATGGGCTAAGGAAATGAATAGACACTTCACAGAAGAAGATCTACAGTCAATCAACAAACATATGGAAAAATGTTCAACATCTCTAGTAATAAGAGAAATGCAAATCAAAACTACCCTAAGATTCCATCTCACCCCAATTAGAATGGCGATTATCAAGAATACAAGCAACAACAGGTGTTGGCGAGGATGTGGGGAGAAAGGTACACTCTTACATTGCTGGTGGGGCTGCAAATTAGTGCAGCCACTCTGGAAAGCAGTGTGGAGATTCCTTAGAAAACTCGGAATGGACCCTCTATTTGACCCAGCTATCCCACTCCTTGGCCTATACCCAAAGGACTTAAAATCAGCATACTACAGAGATACAGCCACATCAATGTTCATAGCTGCTCAATTCACAATAGTCAGACTGTGGAACCAACCTAGATGCCCTTCAATTGATGAGTGGATAAAGAAACTGTGGTATATATATACAATGGAATATTACTCAGCCATAAAGAATGATAAAATTATGGCATTTGCCGGCAAATGGATGAAATTGGAGAATATCATGCTAAGTGAGATAAGCCAATCTCAAAAAGCCAAGGGACGAATGATATCACTAGTAAGTGGAGGATGACACATAATGGGGGGGAGGGAAGGGTTAGTGTTAGGGTTAGAGTTAGGGTTAGGGAGGGGGGCAAGTATGGAGGAAGGAAGGACTGTATAGAGGGTAAAGAGGGGTGGGAGGGGTGGGGGGAAGGGAAAAAATAACAGAATGAATCAAACAACATTACTCTATGTAAATTTATGATTACACAAATGGTATGCCTTTGTGGCATGTACAAACAGAGAAACAACATGTATCCCATTTGTTTACAATAAAAAAATAAAAATAAAAAAAATAAAAAAAAATAAAAAAAAACAAAAGCTATGGGTCTATAAACTGGAAAAAATAAATAAATAAATAAATAAAAAGGGCTGGGCATGTACTCAGTGGTAACGTGCCCTGTTCCATCCCCAGTACTGCAAAAAATAGAAGCAAAATAAAATGCATTAATTTGTTTAAAAAAAAAAAAAAAAAGAAAGCAGTAGCAATGATAGCAAATATCTGTGAAAAATGTTTGATTTCAGCAATCTGCTGCAGTGTGGACACAGTCAGGATATCTGCTCTGGAGTTCACTGTTCTCACAGGAACTACTCCTTGTTCTTGGCACTCTTTGTGAGCCCTGCTTCGTAATGTCAAAAGCCATCATGAGAACTAGTGCTGAGAAACAACAATTCTCAACCCAGTTTTTTCAGTTAACTCCTTTCTAGCAAAACCATCAACTTGTTCAAATCCTTCATTTTCCTTTGAGTTCAACCTCAAAATGGCTGCACTAAACACCATGTTTCCCAGCCAGAACATTTATCTTCCTTTTTCCTTTTCTTCTGTCATGTTCTCATTAATTTTTATTTTTTGAAAGCCGTAACATCATTTATTTAAAGTGGATGAAACTATTATGTACATTCTATCCTGTCTGCAGTGATAATTGACCTTCATCATCATGATCTAGGACTTGAGAAGTATTAAAGCACACCATTTATTTATTTTTAGTTTGACACAGCCTTCAATCATAGGACTTTTAAAATTACTTAAATTTAGTTACACACTTAGTCAAAACCACTGTACAAGGCCAAATTCCATAACATGCAAAATCTTGAGTCATTTTTGGTGAGTCCTTTTGTGCAAAAGTAAGGAAATTTAGTCAGTGGCCTTTCTCAAGGCACTTTGAAGACAGTGTTCTATGTGAACAATTTTATTCTCAAATAACACCTTTCATGGGGTGAGGCAGAAAGCATCCTAAGAACCCTGGGAGCTCCACCACAGAGACACATCCCCTGAACCCAGGGCTCTTCACTGAGGCGCATCCACTGAACCCAGGGACATTCACCACTGAGTCATGTCCCATGAGTTCAGGGTGCTCTACCACTGAGCCACAGACCCTGAACACAGGGTGCTCCACCACTAATCCACATCACTTGAACACAAGAATCTTTACCAGTGAGCCACATCCCCTGAAACCAGGGATGATCCACCACTGAGCCACGTCCAAAGAACAGACAATGCTCCAATACTGAGCCAACGCCCCTGAACCCAGGGTGATCTACCACTGAGTCACATCCTCTGACAGAGGGCTCTTCACCACTGAACCACATATCCTGATCCCAGGGTGCTCCACCACTGAGCCACACCTCTGAACACAGGGTGCTCATCCGCTGATCCACATCCCCTGAACATAGGGTTGCTACACCACTGTGCCACATCCATGAATGCAGGGTGTTCCACCACTAAGACACATCCCCTGAACACAGGGGATTGAGCCATATCCCCTGAAACAAGGGTTCTCAAACACATCCCCTGAACACAGGGTGCTTGACCACTGTGGCAACTCCTTTGAACCCAGCATGGTCCAACCCTGATTCACATCTCCTGAACATAGGGCTCTTCACCACTGAACCACATCACCTGAAACCAGGGTGCTCCAACACTGAGCCACATCCCCTAAACCAAGGGAGCTCCACAACTGAGTCACATCCCCTGAACTCAGGGTGCTCCACCACTGAGCCATAACCCTGAAAACAGGGTGCTCCACCACTGAACCACATCCCCTAAACAGAGAATGATCCACCACTGCCACCACTGAGCCACCTCCCCTGAACCAAGGATGCTCCACACTGAATCACATCCCCTGAACACAGGGCTGTTTACCACTGAGACATATCCCCTGCAACAAAGGTTTTCCATCCCTGATCCACAGGGCTCTTCACCACTGAGCCGCATCCCCTGAACCAAGGGTGCTCTGCTACTGAAACACATATCCTGAACACATGGTGTTCCACCACTGAGCCAAATTCCCTGAACACAGGACTGTTCACCAAAGAGCCACATCCCCTAAACACAGGGTGTTCCACCACTGAGACAACTCCACTGAACCCAGGGAGTTCCAACCCTGATCCACATCTCATGAACACAGGGTTCTTTACCACTGAGCCACATCCCCTTAACCCAGGGTTCTCCAAACGGAGCCACATCCCCTTAACCCAGAGTGCTCCACAACTGAGCCACATCCTCTGAACACAGGGCTCTGCACCACTGAGCCACATCTTCTGAACCCAGGGTGCTCTGACACTGAACCACATACCCTGAACACAGGGTACTCCACCACTGAGCCATATCCCCTAATCCCAGGGTGTTCCATCACTGAACCACATCCCCTTAACACATGGTGCTCCACTACTGAGACACATTACATGAACCCAGGGTGCTCCACAACTGAGCCACATCCCAGGAATCCACTGTGCTCCAACATCGATCCACATCCACTGAACACAGTGTTCTCCATCAATGAGCCATATCCTGAAACCAGGGTCCTCCACCACTAAGCCACTTCCATTGAACACAAGGCATTTGACCAGTGAGCAACATCCCCTGAACCCAGGGTGCTCCACCACGGAGTCACATCCCCTGAGCAGATGTTACTCTAACACTGATTCACCTCCTCAGAACCCAGGGTGTTCTACCACTGAGCCACATACCCTGAAAACAGGGCTGCTCCACCACTGAGACACATCCCCTGAACAGAGGAAGCTCCACCACTGAGCAACCTCCCCTGTAACCAGGGTGCTCCACCACAGAGTCATATCCCATGAACACAGGGCTCTTTACAAATGAGATCCATCCTGTGATCAGAGAGAGCTCCACCACTCAGCCACACACCATGAATACAGTTTGCTCCATCACTGAGCTACATTCCCTGAACACAGGGTGCTCCAACTCAGAGCCAAATCACCTGAACCCAGGGTGCTCCACCACTGATCAACATCCTCTGAACACAGGGTGCTCACCTGAACCCAGGGTGCTCTACCACGGAGACGAATGCCCTGAAAAAAGGGCTGCTCCACCACTGAGGCAACTTCCCTGAACCCAGGATGATCCACCTCTGAGCAGCATCACCTGAAGACAGTGTGTTCCACCACTCAGTCACTTCCCCTGAAACCAGGACTCTTCACCACTGAGCCACATCCTCTTAACAGAGAGTATTCCAATACTGACCACCTTGCCTGAACCCAGGTTGCTCCACGACTGAGGCACATCCCCCGAACACAGGGCTGCTCCACAACTGAGCCACATTCCCTGAACCCAGTGTGTTCTACCACTGAGTCAAAAACTCTAAACATAGGGCTCTTCACCAGAAGGGCTCATCTCCTGAAACCAGGGCTCTTCACTACTGAGCCACATCCACTGAACCCAGGGCTATTCAACACTGAGTCAAATCCTATGAATTCAGGGAGCTCCACCACTGAGACACATCCCCTAAACCCGGCATGCTCTAGCACTGATCCTATGCAATAACAACAGGGCTGCTCCGCCATTGAACCACATCCTCTTAACAGAGGGTGCTCAAAGTCTAAGCACCTCACCTGAACCCATGTTGCTCCATCACTGAGTCACATCCCATGAACACAGCATTCTCCATTATTGAGCCACATACCATAAACACACGATGCTCCAGCCTTGAGCCACATCTTCTGAACACAAGGTGCTCTACCACTGAGCCACTTCCCTAGAAAACAGGGTCACTACCACATTGAGCCACGTCCCCTGAACACAGGCCTCTTCAACACTGATCCACAACCCCTGAACCCAGGGTGTTCCACTACTGAGCCAAATCCTCTGAACACAGGGCTCTTCACCAATGAGCCACATCCACTGAACCCAGGGCTATTCAACACTGACTCACCTCTTATGAATTCAGGGTGCTCCATCACTGAGACACATCTCTCGAATACATGGTTTTCCAAACCTGAGCCACATCCCCTGAACAGTGTTCTTCCACACTGAGTCACATCCCTGAACACAGGGTGCTCTAAAACTGAGCCACATCTCCTGAACCCAGGGTCTTCCACAAGTGCGCCATATCCCCTGAACTCAGGATGCTCCAACTATGATCCACATCCCCTGAACACAGGGCATTTCCACAACTGAGGCACCTCATTTTAACCCAGGATGTTCCAAACTTGAGGACATCAACTCAACCAAGGACTATTCACCACTGAGTTACATCCCATGAATTCAGAATGCTCCACAAGTGAGACATCCCCTGAACCCATGGTGCTCTACCACTGAGCCACATCCCCTGAAACAGGGCTGTGCCACCACTGAGCCTCATTACCTGAACAGAGGGTGCTCCACCATTGAGTCACCTCCTGTGAACCCAGGGAGCTACACCACTGATTCAACTCCACTGAACCCACTGAGCAACATCATCTGAAGACAGGGTGCTCCATCCCTGAGCCATATCCCCTGAACACAGGGCTGCTCCACCACTGAGTCAACGCCCCTGAACCTAGGGTTCTCCACCACTGAGCCACATCTCCTGACAACATGGTGCTCCACCCGTGAGCGACATCCCATGAACACAATGTCCTACACCACTTAGCCACCTATGATGAACACAGGGTGCTCCACCACTGAGCCACAACCCCCTATCCTATGTTTGTCCAACTCTGATTCACATCCCCTTAACCCATTGTTATCCACCCCTGAGTCACATCTGCTGAACACAGGGCTTTTCACAGTAATCCATATCCCCTGATCCCAGTGTGCTCTGTAACTGAACCACATCCACTGAATACAGGGTGCTTCACTACTGAGTCGATCCCTTGAACAGAGGACTGCTACATCACTTAGCCACATCCACTGATCACAGGGTGCTCCACCACTGAGTCACATCCCCTGAACACAGGGTCTTTCACAACTAAGCCACAACCCTTGAACACAAGGCTCTTCACCAGTGAGCCACATCCCCTGAACCCAGGGTTCTCCACCACTGGGCCACATCCCCTGATCATAGGGCCCTTCACCACTGAGCCACATCCACTGAACCCAGGGATATTCAACACTGAGTCACGTCATATGAGTTTAGGGTGCTCCACCACTGAGACACACCCACTGAACCCAGTGTACTCTACCTCTGAGTCGCATCCCCTAAAATTAGGACTATTCCATCACTGAGACATATCCCCTGAACAAAGGGTTCTCCACCGCTGAGCCCCTACATTGCACCCAGGTTGTCTACCACTGAGCAACATCCCCTGAACACAGGGCTGTGCACCACTGAGCCACATCCCCTGAACCCTTGGTGCTCCACAACTCAGACACATCCTGTGAACTCACAGTGCTCCATCACTGAGCCACATGCCCTGAATATAGGGTGCTCCACCACTGAGCAACATCCCCTGAACACAGGGCTGTTCACCTCTGAGCCATATGCCCTGAAACCAGCAGTCTCCAACACTGAGCCATATCCCCTGAACACAGGGTTCTCCAACACTGAGCCATAACAGGGAGCTTCACGACTGAACCAACTCCCCTGTACCCAGGGTGCTCCACCACTGAGCCACATCCACTGAACACAGGGTGCTACATCACTGAACCACGTTCCCTGTACCCAGGGTGTTCCAACACTGAGCCACATCCCCTGAACACAGAGCTCTTCAACCCTGAGCCATATCTCCTGAACCCAGGTTTGTCCAACTCTAATAAGCATCCCCTGAACACACGGCTGCTCCACCACTGAGGAACCTGCTTTGAACCCAGGGTGTTCCAACCCTGAGCCACATCCCCTGATCACAGGGCTCTTAACCACTAAGCCACATCCCCTGAACTCAGGGTGCTCTGCCACTGGGCCACATCCATAAAGACAGGGTGCTTCACCACTGAGCCACATCCCTTTAACCCAGGTTTGTCCAACTCTGATCCAATCTGTGAACACAGGGCTGCTGCACCACTGAGGCACCTCATTTGAATCCAGGGTGATTCACCACTGAACCATATCCCCTGAACTCAGGGTGCTCCAACCCGGAGCCATATGCCCTTCACCCAGGGTGTTCCACCACTGAGCCCACATCCACAGAACGCAGGGCTCTTCACCACTAAACCACATACTCTGAATCCAGGGTGTTCCACAAGTGAACCACATCCACTGAACACAGTGTGCTTGACCATTAAGCCACATCCCCTGAACACAGGACTGCTACATCACTCAGCCACATTCCCTGATCACAGGGTGCTCCACCACTGAGTCACATCCCCTGAACACAGGACTCTTCACCACTGAGCCACATCCACCGAATGGCGAGTATTCCAACACTGAGATATATCCCATGATACCAGGGTGCTCCTCCACTGAGTCACATCCCCTGAACCCAGGGTTCTCCACCACTGAGCCACATCTCCTGAACCCAGGGTCCTTCACCACTAAGCCACAACCATTGAACACAAGGCTCTTCACCACTGAGCCCCATCCCCGTACCCAGGGTTCTCCACCACTGGGCCACATCACCTGATCACAGGGTTCGTTAGCACTTAACCACATCTTCTGAACTCTGGGAACTCCACCACAGACCCACATCACCTGAACCCAGGGCTCTTCACCACTGAGCCACATCCACTGAACCCAGGGATATTCAACACTGAGTCACGTCCCATGAGTTCAGAGTGCTCCAAAACTGAGACACATTCCCTGAACCCAGTGTGCTCTACCTCTGAGATGCATCCCTGAAATCAGGGCTACTCCACCACTGAGACACACTCCCTGAACAGAGGGTTTTCCACCACTTAGCCCCTCCCCTGCACCCATGTTGTCCTCCACTGAGCCACATCCCTTGAACACAGGGCTGTGCACCACTGAGTCAAATCCCTTGAACCCAGGGTGCTACACAACTCACACATCCTTTGAATACATGGTGCTCCATCATTGAGCCACATGCCCTGAACACAGGGTGCTCCACCACTGAGCCACATCCCCTGAACACAGGGTGGTACACAACTGAGCCACATCCCCTGAACTCAGGGTGCTCTACAAATCCACCATTTCCCCTTAAAACAGAGATGCTCCACCACTGAGCCACATCCGCTGAACACAGGGCTGTTCACCTCTGAGCCATATCCCCTGAAACCAGCATTCTCCAACCCTCCACCATATCCACAGAACACAGGATGCTCCAACACTGAGGCAAATCCTTTGAACTGGATGTTTTCCAACCCTGATCCACATCCCCTGAAAACCGGGCTTTTCATCATTGGGCCACATCCTTAACTGAGGGTGCTCCAACCAGGAGCCACATCCCCTTATCCCAGGGAGCTCCACCACTGAGCCACATCCTCTGAACACAGGGTGCTCCCCCACTGAGCCACATACCTTGAAATCAGGGTGCTCCACTATGAGTCACATTCTCTGAATACATGGCTCTTCACCAAGAGCCACATCCCTTTTCCCAGGGAGCTCCACCACTGAGCCAGATCCTGTGAACATAGGGTGCTCCACTACTGAGATATATCACATGAACCCAGGGTGCTCCACAAATGAGACACATCCATGAACACAATGCTTTTCAACAGTGAGCCACATCCCCTGATTCTAGGGTGCTCCACTACTGACACACATCCCCTGATGACAGATTGCTCCAAACCAGAGCCACATCCACTGAACACAGGGTGCTCCACCACTGAGCCACATCCGCTGAACACAGGGTTCTCCACCATTGAGACACAACCTCTGAACACAGGGCTTTTCAACACTGAGCCACATTCCCTGAACCCAGGGGTCTCCAACTCTGATCCACATCCCCTGAATACACGGCTGCTCCACAACTGAGACACTTCCTTTGAACCCATTGTGTTCCAACCTTGAGCCTCAACATCTGAATGATGGGTTCTTCACCACTGTGCCACTTCCCCTGAACACAGGGTGCTCCATCCCTCAGTTACATCCCCTGAATAAGTGGGGCAAAACCACTGACCCACATCCCCTGAACACAGGGCTCTTCAACACTGAGCCACATCCACTGAACCCAGGGTGCTCCACTGCTGAGCCACATCTTCTGAATGCAGGATGTTCCACAAGTGAGCCTCATGCCCTGAGCATAGGGTTCTTAACCAATGAGCCACATCTCCTGAACCCAGGGTGCTCCACCACTAAGCCACATCCCTTGAACACAAGGTTCTTCAACAGTGAGCCACATCTCCTTTACCCTGGTTGCTCCATCACTGAGCCACATCCCTTGAACACAAGACTCTTCACCTGTGAGTCACATCCCCTGAACATAGGGTGCTCTACCACTGAGCTAAATTGCCTGAAAATAGGGATGCTCCATCACTGAACCACATCCCCTGAACTCAGGGTGCCCTACCACTGAGCCAAATCCCCTGAAAACAGAGCTGCTCCACCACTGAACCACATAGCCTGAACACAGGCTGCTCCAGAACTGAGGCAACTCCTTTGAACCCAGGGTGTTCCAACCCTGATCCACATCCCTCGAACACAGGGCTCTTCAACACTGAGCCACATCCCCTATACCCAGGGAGCTCCTACCCAGAACCAAAACCCCTTAACCCAGGGTGCTCCACCACTGAGCCACATCCCCTGAACACAGTGTTCTCCATTAATGAGCCATAGCCTGAAACCAGGGTCCTCTGCCACTAAGCCACATCCCTTGAACACAAGGCTCTTCACCAGTGAGTGACATCCCCCGAACACTGGGTGCTTCACCACTGAGACATATCCCCGGAAAACAGGGCTGCTTCACCACTGAACCACATCCCATGAACAGACATTACTCCACCAATGATCCACCTCCTATAAACCCAGGGTGTTCTACCACTGAGCCACATACCCTGAAAGCAGGGCTGAGCCACCACTTCACTACATCTCCTGAACAGAAGTTGCTCCTCTCCTGAGCTGCCTCCCCTGTAACCAGGGTGTTCCACCACTGAGTCATATCCCCTGAACACAGGGCTCGTCACTGAGCCACATCCCCTGAACTCAGGGTGCTACACCACTGAGCCACATCCTCTAAACACAGGGATCTTCACCTGTGAGCCCCATCCACTGAACCCAGGGCTGTTCAAAACTGAGTCACGTCCCATGGATTCACGGTGCTCCACCATGAGATATATCCCCCAAACTTTTAGTGCTCTATTTCTGAGCCTCATCCCCTGACAACGAAGCTGCTCCACTACTGACCCACATCCCTTGAACACATGGTGCTCCACCACTGAGCCACATCCTCTGATCACACTGTCCTCCACCTCTGAGCCACATCACCTGAACCCAGTGTGCTCTACAACTGAGACTTATCTACTGAAAACAGGGTTGCTCCACCACTGAGACACCTTCCCTGAACCCAGTTTGCTCCACCCCTGAGCAACATCACCTGAAGACAGTGTGCTCCAACACTGAGGCACCTCCCCTGAACCAACAGTTATCTATGACTGAGACACATTCTCTGAACACTGGGTGCTCCACAACTAAGACACATCCCTTAAAAACAGGATTCTTCACCACTGAGCCACGTCCCCTGAACACAGGGAGCTACACCACTGAGCCACATTCCCTGAACACAGGGTTCTCCATCAATGAGTCACCTCCCCTGAATCCAGGGTGTTCCCCTACTGAGCAACATCCCCTGATGACAAGGTTCTCCACCACTGAGACACATTCCCTGAACACAGGGTTATTCACACTGAACCACATCCCCTGAACCCAGGGGTCTCCAACTCTAAATCACATCCCCTGAACACAGGGATGCTCCAGATCTGAGGCACCTCTTTGAACCCATGGTGTTCTAACCTTGAGCCACAACACCTGAACATGGACTCTTCACCACTGAGCCACATTCCCAGAACACAGGGTGCTCCAACCTGGAGCCACATTTCCTGAAACAAGGGTGCTCCATTACTGAGCCACATCACCTGATCTCAGGGCATTTCACAACTAAGTCACATCCCCTGAACCCAGGTTGCTCCACCACTGATCCACAGCCCCTAAACACAGGGTGCTCCATAACTGAGCCACATCTCTTGAACACAGGACTCTTTACCACTTATCCAAATCTCCTGATGCCAGGGTGTTCCACCACTAAGCCACATCCCTTGAACACAAGGCTCTTCAACATTGAGCCACATCCCCTGAACCCAAGGTGCTCTACCACTGACTCACATCCCCTCAACTCAGGGGCCTCCACCACTGAGACACATACCCTTATGACAGGGTTCTCTTCCACTTAGCCACATCCCCTGAAAACAGTGCTTCAGCACCACTGAGCCACATTCCGTGAACAGAGTGTGTTCCACCATGAGCACCACTTCTGAATGCAGGATGCTCCACCACTGAGCCACATCCCCTGAACACAGGGCTCTTCAACAATGAGCCAAATCCCCTGATCCCAGGGTGCTCCACCACTAAGCCACATCTCTTGAACAAAAGGCTCTTCAACAGTGAGCCACATCCCATGAACCCAGGATGCTCCATCAAGAGTCACATCCCTTGAACATAAGCCTCTTCACCAGTGAGCCCCATCCCCTGAAAACAGGGGGTTCAACCACTGAGTCATATCCCCTCATCTCAGGGTGCTCCAACATTGAGCCACATCCCCTGAACACGGGGCTCTTCAACACTGAGCCACATCTCTAATCCAAGGTTGCTCCACTACTCAGCCACGTAACATGAACTCAGGGTTCTCCATCAGTGAGCCACATCCCTGAACACAGGGTGCTCCAACACTGAGCCTCATTCTCTGAACACAGGGTGATCCACCACTGAGCCACACCCACTGAAATCAGGGTTGTCCAACAAGGAGACACATCCCCTGAACCAGGGAGCTCTATCAATGAGCCACACCCCTGAAAACAGGGATGCTCCACCACTGAGCCACATACCCCGAACCCGGGTTGCTCCAAGAATGATCCATATCCTCTGAACACAGGGCTACTCCACAACTGTGGCACCTCCTTTGAACCCAGGATGTTCCAAAATTGAGGACATCAACTGAACCAAAGACTATTCAAGACTGGGTCCCCTCCCATGAATTCAGGATGCTCCACCACTGAGACACATCCCCTGAACCCATGGTGCTCTAACTCTGAGCCACATCCCCTGACAACTGGGCTGTGCCACCACTGAGCCTCATCTCCTGAACCCAGGATGCTCCAACACTGAGATACATATCCTGAGGACAGGTGCTCTACCCCTGAGCTAAATCCGCTGAACACAGTGTGCTACACCACTGAGCCACATCCACTGTACACAAGGTTCTCCACCACTAAGCCACATCCCCTGAACACAAGGCTCTTCACAAATGAGCCACATCCCCTGAACCCAGGGTTCTCCACCATCAAGCCTCAATGCCTGAACTCAGGGCTCTTCACCACTGAACCACATACTCTGAACCCTGGGTGCTCCACCACAGAGTCACACCCCCTGAACACAGGGTGCTCCAACCCAGAGCCACATCCCCTAAACCAAAGGTGCTCCACCACTGAGCCACATCCCCTGAACACAGGGTTCTTCACCACTGAACCACATCCCCTGAACAGAGAATGATCCACCACTGAGCCACCTCCTCTGAACCAAGGGTGTTCCACACTGAGTCACATCCCCTGAACACAGGGCTGTTCAGCACTGAGACATAGCCCACGTAACAAGGGTTTTCAAACACTGATCCACATCCTCTGAACACAGGGCTCTTCAACCCTGAGCAACATCCCCTTAAATCAGGGTGATCCACCACTGAGCATCATCCGCTGAACAAAGGGCTCTTCACCACTGAACCATATCCCCTGAAACCACGGTTCTCTGCCACTGAAAAACATACCCTGAACACAGGGTGTTCCATCACTGAGACAAATTACCAGAAAACAAGGCTCTTCAACAATATGCCACATCTCCTGATCCCTGGGTGTTCCACCACTGAGACAACTCCTTTGAACCCAGGGAGTTCCAATCCTGATCCACATCACATGAACACAGAGCTCTGCACCACTGAGCCACATCTCCTGAAAACAGGATGCTCCACCACTGAGTCCCATCTCCTGAAAGCAGAATGCTCCACCACTGAGCCACATCTCCTGAACATATGGCTCTTCACCACTGAGCCACATTCCTTGAACCAAGAGAGCTCCAGTACTGAGCCACCTCCCCTGAACACAGGGTACTTCACCAATGAGTCACATCTCCTGAACCCAGGGCTCTTCACCACTGAGCCACATCCCTTGAGCACAGGGTGCTCCACCACTGAGCCACATCCTTGGATCATAGGGCTCTTCACCACTGAAACACATTCCTTGAAACCAGGGTGCTCCACCACTGAATTACATTGACTGAACACAGTGTGCTCCACCCCTGAGCCACACCCCCTGAACCCAGGTTCTCCATCACTGAGGCACATCCCCTGAACACAGGGCTGCTCAAGCACTGAACCTCATCCCCTGAACCCAAGGTACTCCACCAATGTGTCACAACCCCTGAATTAAGAGTGCTCCACCACTAAGCCACATCCCCTAAACCCAGGGTGCTCTACCACTTAGTCACATCCCCTGAACACAGGTGGCTCTACCACTGCACCAAATCCCCTGAATACAGGGTGCTCCAACACTAGGGCACCTCCTCTGAAGACAGGGTGCTCCATCCCTGAGTCACATCCTCTGAAAACAGGGTGCTCCAACTCTGAGGCTCCTTCCATCGACACTCAGTTCTCAACTCCTGAGCCACATCACCTGAACCCAGGGTGTTTCAACACTGAGCCACATCCCCTGAACACAAGGTCCTCCACCAATGTGTCATATCCCCTGAACACAGGGCTCTTCACGATTGAGCCACATTCCCTGACAACAGGGTTCTCCTCCACTGAGGCACATCCCCTGAGCACAGGGCTCTCCGCCACTAAGCCACATACCCTGAACCCATGTTGCTCCAATAATGAGCCACATCCCTTGAACACTGGGTACTCCACCAGTGAGCAACATCCCCTGAATTCAGGATGCTCCACCAGTGATTCACATGCCCTTATCTCAGCATATTCCATCACTGATTCACATCCCCTGAACCCAGGGTGCTCCACCACTGAGCCACACCCCCTGAACACAGGGTGTTCCACCACTGATCCACATCCCCTGAATACAGGGGCTGCTCCACCACTGAGCCACATCAGCTGAACCCAGGTGCTCCACCACTAAACCACATCCCCAGAACTCAGTGTGCTCTACAACTGAGTCACAGCCCCTGCACAAAAGGTTTTTCACCACTGAGTCACATTCCTTGAACTCAAGGTTCTTCACCACTGAGCAGCATGCTGTGAACCCAGCCACATCCTCTGCTCATAGGGCTCTTCACCTCTCAGTCACATCCCTTGAAACTGGGGTGCTCCATCACTGAACCACATTACCTGAACACAGGACTCTTCAACAATGAGCCACTCACCCTGAAAACAGGGTGCTCCAACACTGAGCCACATCGACGGAACACAGTGTGCTCCACCACTGAACCACACGCCCTGAACACAGGGTGCTCCACAACTGAGCCATATCCCCTTAACACAGGGAGCTCTACCACAGAGCAACATCCCCTAAAAACAGGCTCCTCACCATTGGGCCACTTACCCTGAAAACAGGGTGCTCCACCACTGAGCCACATGCCCTGAACCCAGGGTGCTCCACCACTGAGCCACATCCGCTGAACTAGGGTGCTCCACCAATGAGCCAAATCCCTTGAACACAGGGTGCTCCAAAATTGAACCACACTCCCTGAACACAGGACTCTTCACCACTGAGCCACATCCTCCGAATCCAGGATGCTCCACCACTGAGTCATCTCCCCTGAACAAAGGGTGCTCCACCACTGAGTCACAGACCCTGACCTTGGGGCTCTTTATCAATGATTCACATTCCCTGAAATCAGGGAGCTCCACCACTTAAGCACAAACCCTGAAACCAGTGTGCTCCACCACCGAACCACATCCCCTAAACAAAGGTGCTCCACCTCTGAGAAAAATCCCCTGAATATAGAGCTGCTGCACCACTGAGTAACATCCCTTGATCCCAGTGTGTTCCACCATTGAGACACATCCCTGAATAAAGCCCTCTTCACCACTTAGCCACAAGCCAAGAACCCAGAGTGCTCCACCACTTTGCCACATCCGCTGAACAGTGTGCTCCACCTCTGAGCCACATATCCTGAAAACAGTGCTCCACAAATGAGCCATATCCCCTGAGAATTGGGCTCTTCACTACTGAGTCACATCCCCTGAACACAGCACACTCCACCACTGTGCCACATCCCCTCAACACAGTTTTCTTCACTACTGAGTCACAACCCCTGAAACCAGGTGTGCCACCACTAAAACACTTCCCCTGAACCCAGGGTGCTCCACCACTGAGCCACATCCGCTGAACTAGGGTGCTCCACCACTGAGACACATCCCCTGAACAGAGGGTGCTCCACCTCCAAGCCACATATCCTGAAAACAGAGTGCTCCACAAATGAGCCACATCCCCTGAGAATTGGGCTCTTCACTACTGAGCCACATCCCCTGAACACAGCACGCTCCACCACTGTGCCACATCCCCTCAACACAGGGTTCTTCACTACTGAGTCACAACCCCTGAAACCAAGTGTGCCACCACTGAAACACTTCCCCTGAACCCAGGGTCCTCCCCCACTGTGCCACAATCCCTGAACACAGGGCTGCTCCACTACTGAGCCACATCCCCTTAACTCAAAATGCTCCACCACTAAGCTACATCCGCTGAACTTTGGGTGCTCCACAACTGAGTCACAGCCCTGAAATCAAGGATCTTCACCACTGAGTCACATCCCTTGAACACAGGGTTCTTCATCACTGAGCCACAACCCCTGAACCCAGGGTGATCCACTGCTAAGCCACATCCACTGAAGGCAGGGTACTTCACCACTGAGCCACATCCACTAAACACAGAGTGCTCAACCACTTAGCCTCATCCACTGAACTAAAGTACCTCCTCCCTAAGCCATACCCCTCAACACAGGGTGCTCCAACAAGTAGCCCCATCCTCTGAACACAGGGCTCTGAATCACTGAGCCATTTTCCCTGAACACAGGGTGCTTCACCACTGAGCCACATCCACTGAAACCTGGGTGCTCCACTACTTATCCACTTCTCCTGAACAAAGGTTGCTCCACCACTGAGTCACAGACCCTGAACTCAGAAATCTTCATCAATGACTAACATTCCCTGAAATCATGGAGCTCCACCACTGAAGCACAACCCCTGAAACCAGTGTGCTTATCTGAACCACTGAACCACACCCCCTGAACAAAGGGTGCTCCACCTCTGAGAAAAATCCCCCGAACACAGGGCTGCTGCACCACTGTGTCACATCCCTTGAACCCAGGGTGTTCCACCATTGACACACATCCCCTGAACACAGCCCTCTTCACTACTTAGCCACAAGCCAAGATCCCAGAGTGCTCCACCACTGTGCCACATCCCCTGAACACAGGGTGCTCCACCACTGAGGCATCCCCCTGAACACAGGGTGCTCCACCACTGAGGCATCCCCCTGAACACAGGGTGCTCCTCCACTAAGCCACATATCCTGAACAAAGAGTGCTCCACAAATGAGCCACATCCCCTGAGAACAGGGATCATCACCACTGAGACATATCCCCTGACCACAGCATGCTCCACCACTGTGCCACATCCCCTGAACACAGGGTGCTCCACCACTGATCCACATATCCTGAAGCAAGGGTTATCCACAAATGAGCCATATCTCCTAAATATATGGCTCTTCACTCAATGAGCCACATCCCCTGAAGTAAGGGAGCTCCACCACTGAGCCACATTCCCTGAACTCAGGGCTCTTCACCACTGAGTCACAGACCCTGAAACCAGGGTGTGCCACCACTGAAATACTTCCCCTGAACCCATGGTGCTCCACCAATGAGCCACATCCCTTGAACACAGGGCTGCTCCACCACTGAGCCATATACCCTTAACTAGAGTGCTCCACCACTAAGCTACATCTGCTGAAATTAGGGTGCTCCACAAATGAGTCACAGCCCTGATCTCAAGGCTCTTCACGACTGAGCCACATCCCCTGAACACAGGGTGATCCACTGCTGAGCCACATATACTGAATGCAGGATGCTTCACCATTGAGCCACATCCACTGAAAACAGGGTGCTCCACCACTTAGTCAAATCCCCTCAACCCAGGTAGTGCCACCCAGGGCCACACCACTCAACACAGGGTGCTCACCTACTGAGTCTCCAGCCCTGAACCCAGGGTGCTCCACAACTGAGTCACATCCCATGAAATCAGGGTCTCCACCAATGAGTCACAACTCCAGAACACAAGGGGCCCCCACAACTGAGTCACAGACCTTGAACTAAGGGCTCTACACCACCGAATCACATCTCCTGAAAACAGGATGCTCCATCACTGAGGTACATCCCCTGAACACAGGGCTGCTCAAGCACTGAGCCTCATTCCCTGAACCCAAGGTACTCTACCAATGTGTCACAACCCCTAAATTAAGGGTCCTCCACCACTGAGGCACATCCCCTGAACCCAGGGTGCTCTACCACTTAGTCACATCCCCTGAACACAGGTGGCTCCACCACTGCACCAAATCCCCTGAATACAGGGTGCTGCAACACGAGGGCACCTCCCCTGAAGACAGGGTGCTCCATCCCTGAGCCACATCCTCTGAAAACAGGGTGCTCCAACTCTGAGGCTCCTCCCATGGATGCTCAGTGCTCCACCACTGAGCCACTCCAACTGAACTCAGGGTGCTCCACCCTGAGTCATATTCCCTGAACATCGGGCTGCTCCACCACTGAGCCACATCCCTGAACCAAGGGTTTTCCACCACTAAGCCTCATCCCCTGAACTTAGAGTGCTCTACAACTGAGTACAGCCCCTGAACTCCAGAATCTTCACTATTGAGTCACATCACTTGAACTTGGTGTTCTTCACCACTGAGACACATCCCTAGAACCTAGGGCTCTCCACTGCTGAGCCACATCCATTGAATGCATGGTATTCTAACACTGAGCCACATCTCCTGAACACAGGGTGCTCCACCACAGTCCCACCTCCCCTAGACCCTGGGTGCTTCACCCCTGAGCAATAACCCTCAACACAGGTTGATCCACCTCTTAGACACATCCTTTGACCACAGTTTTCTCCAAAACTAAGCCACATCCCCTGAACACAGGGCTCTTCACCACTGAGTCACATCTCCTGAAATCAGGGTGCTACACCCTGAAAACAGGCCTGCTCCACCTCTGAGCCACATCCTCTGAAACCAGGGTACTCCAGCAATGAGTTACATCCCCTGAAACAGGGTGCTCCACCACTTAGCCACATTCCCTGAACACAGTGTGCCCCACCTATGAGCCGCATCCCCAGAACACAGGGCTCTTCACAACTGAACCACTTCCCTTCAATCCAGGGTGCTCCACCCTGAGCCACATCCCCTAAACACTGGGTGCTCCACAACTGAGGAACATCCCCTGAACACCTGGTGCTCCACAGAGAGCCAGATCTCTGAAAACAGGGGGATCCAGCACTGAGGCACCTCCACTGAACCTAGGATGTCTGACCTCTGAGCCTCATCCTATGAAATCAGGGTTCACTAACTCTGAGGCCCCTCCCATGAGCCCAGGGTGCTCCACACCTCAGCAACATCCCCTGAACAGAGGGAGTTACACCATAGAGCCACATCCATCTGAACCCAGGGCTTCTTGCCACTTAACCACATCCCCTGAACCCAGGGTGCTCCACCACTGAGCCACATGTCTTGAACACAGGGGTCTCCATCAGTTAGCCACTTCCCCTGAACCCACGGAGATACATGGCTGAAGCACACCCCTGAACACAGGTTGCTCCACCAATTAGCCACATCCCCTGATCATAGGGCTCTACACAACTGAGTCACTTACCCTGAACACAGGGTGCTCCACCACTGAGCCACATGTCCCGAACCCAGGCCACTCAGCCACTCATCTAAATCCACTGAACACAAGATTCTCCAACACTGAGCCACATCCCCAAAACAGGGTTCTCCACCACTGAGGAACCTCTACAGAAAAGAGGGTGCTCCACCCCTGTGCCACATCCCCTGAACCCAGTGTGTTCCACCACTGTGTCATATCCAGTGAACTCAGGGCTCCTCACCACTGAGTAACATCTCCCAAACACAGGGTGCTCCACCACTGAGTCACATTCCCTGAACACAGGGTGTTCCACCCATGAGCCACATCGCCTAAACACACTGTGCTCCACAACTGAGACACAACCACAGAACACAAGGCTCTTCACCACATCCCTGAACACAGGGTCCTCCACAACTGAGTCACATCCCCTGATCACAGGGTACTACACCACTGCATCGCAACACCTGAACACAGGGTGCTCCATCACTGAGCCACGTCTCCAGAACACAGCACTTCTCCACCACTGAATCACTTCCCCTGAACACAGTGTGCTCCAGCACTGGGCCACATCTGCTGAACACAGGGTCGTCCACCACTGAGCCACTTCCCCAGATCACAGTACTCTTCAAAACTTAGTCTCATCCCCTGAACTCACGGTGCTCCACAATGGAGACACATCCCCTGAAAAGAAGGCTACTCCACCCCTGAGCCACATCCCCTGAAAAGAATGTGCTTCACCACTGAGACAAATCACTTGAACCCAGGGCTTTCTACCAATGAGCCTCATCCCCTGAACACAGGGCTCTTCAACACTGGGCCACATCACATGATCCCAGGGTGTTCCACTGCGGAACCACATCCACTGAACACAGTCTGCTCTACCACTGAGCCACATCTCCTAAACACAGGTTCTTCCCCACTGAGTACGATCACCTGAACATTGGGAGGTCCACCAATGACCAACATCTCCTGAACATAGGGCTCTTCACCACTGAAACACATCATCTGAAAACATGGCTTTTCAACACTGAGCCACATTCCCTGAACCCAGGGTGCTCCACCACTGAGCTACATCCCCTGAAAACAATGTTCTCCACCACTGAGGCACCTACCCAGAACACAGGCTGCTCCACCCTTTTGCTACATACCCAGATCAAACGGTGCTCCACTGCTGAACTTCATCTCCTGAACACATGGCTCTTCACCATTGAGCCACATGTCCTGTACATAGGGTTCTCAACCACTGAGCCACATCCCCTGAACCCAGAGTTCTTCACCACTGAGTCACATCTCCTGAACACAGGGTGCTCCACCACTGATCCTATTCCCCAGAGCACAGTGCTCTTCAACACTGAGCCATATCAAATAAACATAGGGTGCTCCACTACTGTGTCACCTTCCATGAACACCAGGTGCTTCACCTCTGAGACACATCCACTGAAAACAGTGTGCTCCACAACTGAGCCACCTCTCCTGAACGCAGGGTACTCCATTCTTAGTGACATCCCTTTAATACGGGGTGATACACCACTGAGCAACTTTTCCTGAACACAGGGTTTGTTACCACTGAGCCACATCCCCTTAACACACGGTGCTACACCAATGAGCCACATCCCCTGAACAGAGGGTGCTCCACCACTGAGCCACCTGCCCAGAACCCAGGATGCTTGCCCACTTAGACTCAACACCTGAACACAGGGTTCTCCATCACGGAGTCACATCCCCAGAAAATAAGGCTGTTCACCACTGAGCCACATGCCCTGAACAAATGGTGATCCACTACTAGGCCCATCCCCTGAACACAGGGTGCTCCCCCACTTTGTCATATTCCCTGAACCCAGGCTGTCCCCCACTGAAAAACAAAACTTGGAGAACCCAGGTTGCTCCATCACTGAGCCACATCCCCAGGAACACAAGGCTCTTCATGACTGAACCACATCTCCTGAACAAAGGGTACTCCACTATTGAGCCATAGCTCCTGCACAGAGTGCTCAAACATTGAGGCGCTTCCCTTGAACACAGAGCTCTTCACCACTGAGCCACTTCCCCTGAACACAGGGCTTTTCAACACTAAGCCACATCCCCTGAACCCAGGGTGCTCCACCACTTAGCCACATCCCCTAAACACAGGTATTCCAACACTGAGACACATTGCCTGACCCAGGGTCAACCACCACTGAGCCACATCCTCTGAACAAAGGGTGGTCGACCACTGAGTCACATCCCCTGAACCCAGGTTGTGCAACCACTGAGTCACATCCCCTGAACACAGGGCTCTTCACAACTGAACCACTTCACCTGAACACAGGGTGCTCCACCCTTGAGCTGCATCCCCTGAAAACCGTGTGCTCCACCACTGAGCAACATCCCCTGAACCCAGAGCTCTTCACCAAAGAGTCACAATCCCTGAACACAGGGTGCACCAACACTGAGCCATATCCCCTGATCCCTGGTTGCTCCCGCTCTGAGCCACCACTCCAGAACACAGGGTGCTCTACCATTGAGCCACATTCCCTGAAATCAGCGCTCTTTTATCATTGAGCTACATACCATGAACCCAGGGTTTACAACCACTGAGCCACATCCCCTAAACACAGGGTTCTTCCACACTGAACCCAGGGCTCTTCAACACTGAGCCACATCCACTGAACCCACGGATCTTCAATACTGAGTCATATCCCATGTACTCAGGTTGCTCACCCACTGAGACACATGCGCTGAACACAGGGTGCTCCAACACTGAGCAACAATGCCTGAATACTGGGCTCTTCACCACTGAGCCACATCTCCTGAAACGAGAGTGCTGCACATTGGGGCAGCTCCCCTGAAACCCGGGTCCTTTGCCCTGAGCCTCATCCCCTGAAATTTGGGTGCTCGTACACTGAGGCAACTCCCCTGAACCCAGAGTGCTCAACCACTGAGGCACATCCCCTTAACACAGGATTGTCCACCACTGAGAAACATCCACTGAACACAGGGTGATCCATCACTGAGACACAAACCCTGAACACAGGGTACTCCATCACTGAGCCACATCCCTAGAACACAGGGCTCTTCACCATAAAACAAAATTCCCTGAACCCAGGGTGCTCCACTACTGAGCTGCATCCCCTGAAAACAGGGTGCTCTACCACTGTGTTACATCCACTGAGCACAGGGTGCTCTACCACTTAGCCACATTACCTGAACACAGGGCGCTCCTCTCTTGAGCCACATGCCCTGAACTCAGGGTTCTCCACCACTGAGTCATATCACCTGAACTCAGGGTGCTCAACCACTGAGCCACATACCCTGAACACAGTGTTCTCCACCACTGGGTCACATTTCCTGAACAAAGTGTTCTTCACCACTGAGCCACATCTACTGAACACAGGATCCTCCACCACTGAGCCACATCCCATGAACACAAGGCTCTTCACCACTGAGTTACATCCCCTGAACCCATGGCTCTTACCACTGAGCAATTTCCCCTAAACCCAGGGTGCTTCACCACCGAGCCACATTCCCTGAACAAAGGGGGTTCCACCAATGAGCCACATCCCCTGAACAAAGGGGGCTCCACCAATGAGCCACATCCCCTGATCCCAGGGTGCTCCACCATCAAGCCACATCCCCTGATCCCAGGGTGCTCCACCACTGAGCCTAATAGCCAGAGCACAGGGCTCTTCACCTCCGAGCCATATTCCTTCAACACAGGGTGCTCTATTCCTGTGGCACCTTGCCTGAACACCGGATGCTGCACCCTGAGCCATTTCCACTGAAAATAGTATCCTCCACCACTGAGCCACCTCTCCTGAACGCAGGGTGCTCCATTCTGAGACACATCCCTTGAACACAGGATGCTACACCACTGAACCACATCTCGTGAACACAGGGTTTGTCTCCACTGAGCTACTTCGCCAGGACCCTGGTACTCCACCACTGAGCCACATTCCCTTAGCACACGGTGCTCCACCAATGAGCCACAACCCTGAACACAGATCTCTTAACTACTGAGTAACATCCCATGAACCCAGGGTGCTCCACTGCTGATCAACATCTCCTGAACTCAGTGCTCTCCACCACTGAGCCACATACTCTGAACACAGATTGCTCCACCATTGAGCCACATCACCTGAACCAATGGTGCTCCCCCACTGAGACACAACCCCTGAACACAGGGTGCTCCCTCACTGAGACACATCCCCTGAAAACAAGGCCGTCTACCACTGAGCCACATCCCCCAAAGCCAGGGTGCTCCACTACTGAGCCACATCCCCTGAACACAGGGTGTTCCACCACTGTGTCAAATACCCTGATCCCAGGGTGTTTCCCAACTGAGACAGAACTCCTGAACACAGGGTGCTCCATCACTGAGCCACATCCCCTGAACACAGGGTGTTCTACCAATGTGTCTCATACCCTGATCCCAGGGTGTTTCCCAATCAAGACACAATCCCTGAACACAGACTGCTCCATCACTGAGCCACATCCCCTGAACACAGGCTCTTCACCACTGAGCCACAACCCCTGAACCCAGGGTGCTCACCCACTGAGCCACAACCCCTGAACCCAGGGTGCTCACCCACTGAGCCACATACCTTGAACCCAGGGTGCTCACCCACTGGCACACAACCCCTGAACCCATGATGTTCCCTCACTGAGACACATTCCCTGAAAACAATGCCGTCCACCACTGAGGCACTTTCCCTGAGCACAGGGTGATTCACCACTGAGTCTCATCCCCTGAATACAGGATGCTCCAAAACTGAGCCTGATCCCCTGAACATAGGGAGCTCCACCACTGTGACACATTCCGTGAATACAGTGTGCTCCATTACTGTTTCACCTCCCCTGAACACTGGGTTCTCCACCCCTGAGGCAATTCCACTGAAAATAGTGTGCTCCAACACTGAGCCACCTCTACTGAACCCAGGGTGCTCCATTCTGAGCCACATCCCTTGAAAACAGGTGCTACACCACTGAATATCATCCCCTGAACACAGGTTTTGACCCCACTGATCCACATCACCTTAACCCCAGTGCACCATCACTGAGCCACATTCCCTTAACACACGGTGCTCCACCAATGAGCCACACCTCTGAAACAGGTCTGTTAACTGCTGAGTAGCATCCCATGATCTCAGGGTGCTCCACTGCTGAGCAACATCCTCTGAACTCAGGGTGCTCCACCACTGAGCCATATACCCTGAACACAGATTGCTCTACCACTGAGCCACATCCCCTGAACCCAGAAAACTCCCCCACTGAGATACAACTCCTGAACACAGGGTGCTCCCTCACTGAGACACATCCCCTGAAAACAAGGCTGTACACCACTGAGCCACATCCGCTGAAGCCAGGGTACTCCACTACTGAACCACATCCCATGAATATAGGGTGCTCCACCACTGTGTCAAATGCCCTGAACCCAAGGTGCTTCCCGACTGAGACAAAACCCCTGAACACAGGGTGCTCCATCACTTAGTCACATCCCCTGAACACAATGCTCTTCACCACTGAGCCACAACCCTTGAACACAGGGTGCTCCCTCACTGGGACACATCCCCTGAAAACAAGGCTGTGCATCACTGAGCCACATTCCCTGAACAAAGGGTGCTCCACCGCTGAACCTCATCTCCTGAACTCGTGGCTCTTCACCATTGAGCCACATGTCTTCAACATAGGGAGCTCTGCCACTAAGCCACATCATGTGAACACAGGGTGCTCCATAACTGTTTCACCTCCCCTGAACACATGGTGCCCCACCCCTGAGCCACATCCACTGAAATCAGTGTGCTCCATCAGGAGCCACCTCCCCTCAACCCAGGGTGCTTTGCTACTGTGGCACCTCCCCTGAACGCTGGATGCTCCATCACTGAGCCACATCCCTTGAACACAGAGTTCATCATCACTGAGCCACATCCCTTGAACACAGAGTTCATCATCACTGAGCCACATCCCTTGAACCCCAATTCTCCACCACTGAACCACATCCCCTTAACACTTGGTGCTGCACTGATGAGGCACATCCACTGAACACAGGTCTCTTAACCACTGAGTAACATCCCCTGAACCCAGGGTACTCCACCACTGAGCAAAATCCCCTAAACACAGGGTCCTCCACCACTGAGCCACATCCCCTGAACACAGGGTGCTACACCACTGAGCCTCATGCCTTGAACCCAGGGTGCTCCCCCACTGAGACACAACCCCTGAACACAGGGTGCTCCCCCACTGAGACACAACTCCGGAACACAGGATGCTCCATACTGAGCCA
Source organism: Sciurus vulgaris (assembly GCF_902686455.1). Lineage (NCBI taxonomy): Eukaryota > Metazoa > Chordata > Mammalia > Rodentia > Sciuridae > Sciurus > Sciurus vulgaris. The sequence goes on along the minus strand of NW_027632846.1, from coordinate 62,125 downwards.
CATCCCCTGAAAACAAAGCTGTTCACCACTGACACACATCCCGTGATGTCAGAGTGCTCCACTACCAAGCCACAAACTCTGAACACAGTGTGTTCCACCACTGAGGCACTTCTCCTGAACACAGGGCTTTTCAACATTGAGCCACATCCACTGACCCAGAATACTCTACCACAGCCACAACCTCTAAACACAGGTGCTCCAACACTGAGACACATAGATTGAACACATGTTCCTCCACCACTGAGCCACATCCACTGAACACATGGTGCTTGACCACTGAGTAACATCCCCTGTACCCAGGGTCCTCCACCACTGAGCCACATCCCCAGAATACAGGGCTCTTTACCTTTCCCTTAACACAGTGTGCTCCACCCCTGAGTCACATCCCCTGAAAACAGTGTGCTCCACCAATGGGGCACCTCTTCAGAACCCAGGGTGCTCCACCCTTGTGCCACATCCCCTGAACAAATGGTGCTCCACAGCTGAACCTAATCTCCTGAACACATGGCTCTTCACCATTGAGCCACATGTCCTGTACATAAGATGCTCCACCACAGTGCCACATCCGCTGAACCCAGTGCTCTCCACCAATGAGTCACATCTCCTGAACACAGGGTGATACACCACTGAGCCTAATCCCCATAGGACAGTGCTCTTCACCACAGAGCCATATCCTTTGAACACAGTGTGCTTCACTACTGTGTCACATCCCCTGAACCCTGCGTACTCCACCTCTGAGACACATCCATTAAAAACAGTGTGCTCCCCCACCTCCCCTGAACCCAGGGTGCTCCATTCATAGTGACAACCCTTGAATACAGGGTGCTACACCACTGAGCCACATCCCCTTAACACACGGTGCTCCTCCAATGAGCCACATCCCCTGAACCCAGGATGCTCCCCCAGTTAGACAGAACACCTGAACACAGGGTGCTCCATCATTGAGCCACATTCCTTGAAAACATTGCTGTTCACCACTGAGCCACATTCCCTGAACACACGGTGATCCACCTCAGAGCCCCATCCCCTGAATACAGGATGCTCCACCACAGTGTCATATTCCCTGGAACCATGCTGCTCCCCCACTGAGTAACAACCCCTGAACCCAGGGTACTCCATCACTGAGCCACATCCCCTGAATACAAGGCTCTTCACCATGGAGCCACATCCCCTGAACCCTGGGTGATCCACTACTGAGCCACATCCTCTGCACACAGAGTGCTCCAACACTGAGGCACTTCTGCTGAACACAGGGCTCTTTACCACTGAGCCACAAACCCTGAATACAGGGTGCTCCACCACTTAGCCACAACACAGGTGCTCCAAAACTGAGACACACCGCCTGAACACAGGTTCCTCCACACTGAGTCATCCCTTAAACCTAGGATCCTCCACTACTGAGCCACATCCCCAGAACACAGGGTTCATCACCACTGAACCACTTCCCCTGAACACAGGGTACTCCACGCCTGAGCCACATCCCCTGAAATTAGTGTGCTCCAACACTGAGGAACCAACCCAGAACCCAGGCTGCTCCACCCTTGAACCTCATCTCCTGGCCACATGGCTCTTCATCCTTGGGCCACATGTCCGGTACACAGGGTGCTCCACCACTGAGGCACTTCCCTTGAACACAGGGTGATTCACCACTGAGTCACATCCCCTGAATACAGGATGCTCCAAAACTGAGCCAGATCCCCTGAACAAAGGATACTCAACTTTGAGGACCACCACTGCTCAAAGGGTGCTACACCTTTGAGACTCATACCCTGAATAGGGTGCTACCCCTCAAGGCACCTGCCATGAACCCAGGGTGCTCCACCCCTGAGTCACATCCCCTGAACACAGTGTGCTCCACCACTGAGCCACATCCCCTGACAAAGCGCTGCTCCATCACTGAACAATTTCCACTGAACACAAGGTTCTCCAACCCTGAGCCACATCCCCAGAAAATGCGGTGCTCCACCCCTGAGCCAGATCCTCTGAACACAGTGTGTTTCACCACTGAGTCACAACCCATGAACACAGGGCTCTTCACCACTAAGCTGCATCTCCTGAAACCAGGGTGCTACACCCTGAAGTACCTCCTCTGAACACCAGGTGCTCCAACCCTGAGCCACATTTCCTGAAAACAGGTTGCTCAAGCACTGAGTCACCCTTGAACCCAGGGTGCTCCACACCTGATCCACATTTCCTGATCACTGAGTGCTCCTTCACTGATCCATATCCTGTCAACACAGGGTTCATCACAACTGAGTCACATCCCCTGAACACAAGGCTCTTCACCATTGAGCCATATCCTCTGAACCCAGGGTGCTCCACTACTGAGCCACAACCCCTGCACACAGAGTGCTTCAACACTGAGTCACATACCCAGAACACAATGCTCTTCACCACTGAGCCACATCCCCTGAACCAAGGGTGCTCCAACACTAAGCCACAACCCCTTAATAAAGAGTGCTCCACCACTGTGTCACATCTCCTGAAAACAAGGTGCTCCACCACTGAGCCACCTCCCCTGAACCAAGGGTGCTCCACCACTGAACCTAATCCCCAGAGCACAGTGCTCTTCAACACTGAGCCTAATCACTTGAAAACAGGGTGCTCCACTACTGTGTCTTCAATCCTGAACACCAGGTGCTGCCCCTCTGAGACATATCCACTGAAAACAGTGCACTCCACCACTGAGTCACCTCTCCTGAACCCAGTGTAATCCATTCATAGTGACAACTCTTGAATACATGGTGCTCCACCACTGAGCAACATCACCTTAATATGCGGTGCTCCACCAATGAACCACATCCCCTGAACAGAGGGTGCTCCACCACTGAGCCACATCCCCTGAACACAAGGCCCTTCACCACTGAGCCACATCCCCTGAACCTAGGGTGCTCCACTACTGAGACACATCATCTGAACTCAGGGTACTCCACCACTGAGGCACTTCCCTGAAGAGAGTGCTCTTCACCACTGAGCCACATACCCTGAACACAGGGCTTTTCAACCCTAAGCCACATCCCCTGAGCCCAGGTTGCTCCACCACTGAAACACAACCCCTACACACAGGTCCTACAACAATGAGACACATCGCCTGAACACAGGGTCCTCCAACACTGAGCCACATCCCATGAACACAAGTCTCTTCATCACTGAGCTGCATCCACTGAACCAAAAGCTCTTACCAGTGAGCAACTTCCCCTAAACTCAGTGTGCTCCACCACCAAGCCACATCCCCTGAAATAAGGGTGATCCACCAATGAGTCCCATCCCCTGATCCCAGGGTGTTCCACTAAGGAGCCACATTCCCTAAACACAGGGTACTCCACCACTTAGCCTAATCCCCAGAGCAGAGGGCTCTTCACCACTGAGCAATTTCCCTTGAGCGCAGGGTGCTCCAATATTGTGGCACCTCGCCTGAACATCGTATGCTCCACCCTTGAGCCACTTCCACTGAAAATAGTGTTCTCTACCCCTGAGCCACATCCCCTCAACACAGTGTGCTCCACCACTGAGCCACATCCCCTAACAAAGCGCTGCTCCACCACTTAATAATCTCCACTGAAACAAAGGTTCTCTAACCCTGAGCCACATTCCCAGAACATAGGGTGCTCCACCACTGAGCCAGATCCCCTGATCCCCAGATGCTCCTAAACTGATCCACATCCTGTCGACACAGGGCTCGTCACCACTGAGTCACCCCCCCATCACAGAATACTCTAACACTGAGTCACACACCTGAATACAGGGTGCTACAAACCTGAGCCACATCCCCTTAACACAGGTGCTCCACCACTGAGTCAGATACCCAGAACACAAGGCTCTTCACCACTGAGCCATATCCACAGAACACAAGGTGCTCCAACACTAAGCCACATCCCCTTTATACATTGTGCTCCACCACTATGTCACATATCCTGAACACAGGGTACTCCACCACTGTGTCACATTCCCTGAACCCAGGGTGATACACTACTGAGCCACATCCCCTGAACAAAGGGTGCTCCACCATTGGTCCACATCCCCTGAAAACAGGGCTCTCCACCACTGAGCCACATCCCCTGAATAAAGGGTGCTCCTCTACTGAGCCACTTCCCCTGAACATAGGGTGCTCCACTACTGTGTCACATCTCCTGAACACAGGGTGTTCTACCACTGAACCACATCCCCAGAACACAAGGCTCTTCAAAACTAAGCCACATCTCCTGAACACAGGGTGCTCCACCACTGAACCACATCCGCAGAACACAAGGATCTTCAACACTAAGCCACATCCCCTGAACAAAGGGTGCTCTATCACTGAGTCACATATCTAGGCACAGAGTGATCAAACCCTGAGCCACATACCTTGAACACAGTGTGCTCCACCACTGAGCCAGATCCCCAGAAACAAGGCTCTTCAACACTAAGCCACATCCCTGAACATAGGGTACTCCAAAACTGAGCCACACCCCTTAACACAGGGTGCTCCATCACTGAGTCACAACCCCTGAACACAGGGCTCTTCACCTTTGAGCCACATCCACTGACAAAGGGTGCTCCACAACTGAGCCTCATCCCCTGAATACAGGGTGCTGCACCACTGAGGCATTTCCCCTTATCACAGGGTATCCACAAAGGAGCAACAACACCTAATCTCAGGGTGTTCTAATTCTGAGACACATCCCCTGAACACAGGGTGCTCCAGAACTGAGCTACATCCTCTGAACACAGGGTGCTAAAACACTGAGCCACATCCCCTGAACACAGGGTGCTTCTGCAGTGAGCAACATTCCCTGAACCCAGGGTGTACCACCACTGAGACCCATCCCCTGAACCCCGTGCTCCACCACTGAGCCACATCCCCTTAACATACGGTGCTCCACCAATGAGCCACTCCCCTTAAATCAGGTCTCTTAATCACTGAATAACATCCCCTGAACCTAGAGTGCTCCACCACTGAGCAACATCCCCTGAACACAGGGCTCTTCATCAAAGAACCACAATCCCTGAACATGGGTGCTCCAACACTTTGCCCCATCCCCTGAATACAGGGATCTCCACAACTGAGTCACATCCTCTGAACACAGGGTGCTCAACAACTGAGCCAGATCCCTTCAACACAGGCTACTCCACCTCTGCAGCACCTCCGCTGGTCAGAGTGTGCTCCACCCCTGAGCCTCAACCTCTGAAAACAGGGTGCTCTACCTCTGAGGCACCTCCTATCAACCCAGGGTGCTCCACCACTGAGTCACATCCCCTGAACTCAGGGTGCTAAACCACTGATCCACATCTCCTGAACCAGGGTCTCCACCACTGAGCCACATCCCCTGAACTCAAGGTGCTAAAGCACCGAGCCACATCCCCTGAACAAACAGTGCTCCACCACTGAGCCACATCACCTGAACCCAGGATGCTCCCCCACTGAGAAAAAACCTTGAACACAGGGTGCTCCCTCACTGAGCCACATCCCCTGAAAACAAGTCTGCCCACTACTGAGCCACATCCCCTGACACAGGGTGCTTCATCGCCCTGTCACATAACCTGGACAAAGAATGCTCCCCCACTGAGACACAACCCTTGAACACAGGGTGCTTCCCTACTGAGCCACATCACCTGAACACAGGATGCTGTGGCACTTCCCCTTATCACAGGGCTCTTCACCACTGAGTCACATCCCTTGAACACAGGGCTTCTCAACTCTGAGCCACATCCCCTGAACTCAGGGTGCTCCACCAATGAGACACAATTGGTAAACAGAGGTGCTCAAACTCTGAGACACATCGCCTGAACACAGGGTCCTGCACAACTGAGCCACATCCTCTGAACACAGGGGCTCAACCACTGAGTCACATGCCCTGAACCGAGGGTGGTCCATCACTTAGCCACATTCCCTGAACGCAGGGCTCTTCACCACTGAACCACTTCCCCTAAACACAGGATGCTCCACCCTGAGCCACATCCACAGAAAACAGTGTGGTCCACCACTGAGGATCCACCCCAGAAGCCGGGTGTTCAACCCTTGTGCCTCATCCCCCAAACAAAGGATGCTCCACCACTGAACCTTGTCTCCTGAACACATGGCTCTTCATCTTTGAGCCACATGTCCTGAACATAGGATTCTCCACCACTTAGCCACATCCCCTGAACCCAGGGTTGTTGACCAGTGAGCCACATATCCTGAACACAGGTGCTCCACCACTGAGCCTAATCCCCAGAGCACAGGACTCTCCATCACTGAGTCATATCCCTTGAACACAGGGTGCTCTCCCACTGAGAAACAACCCCTGAACATGGGGTGCTCCTATACTATGTCACATTCCCTAAACCCAGGTTGTTCCCCTACTGACACACAACCCCAGGACCCAGGGTGCTCCACTACTGAGACTTTTACTATGAACACAGGGTACTCCCACACAGACACAATCCCTGAACACAGGGTGCTACATCACTGATCCACATCCCCTGAACACAAGGCCCTTCACCAATGAGTCACATCCCCTGAAACCAGGGTGCTCCAATACTGAGCCACACCCTGTGAACACAGTGTGCTCCACCAATGAGGAACTTCCCCTGGACACAGGGTGATCCACAACTGAGTCACATCCCCTGAACATAGGGTGATCAACAACTGAGCCATATCCCCTGAACAAAGGGTACTCAATCTCTTGAGCACCTCCACTGCTCAAAGGGTTCTCCAACACTTAGCTTCATCCCCTGAAAACAGGGTGCTCCACCTCTGAGGCACCTCCCATGAACCCATTATGCTCCAACACTCAGGCACATCCCCTGAATGCAGGGTGATCCACCACTGAGCCACTTTCCCTTAACACAGCGCTGCTCCACCACTGAATTTTCTCCACTGAACCCAGGGTTCTCCACCACTGAGCTATGTCCCCTGAACATAGGGTGCATCCCCCCCTGAGCCAGATCCCCTGAACACAGTGTGCTCCACTGAGTCACATTCCCTGAACAAGGGCTCTTCACCACTGGGCTACATCTCCTGAAACCAGGGTGCTAGACCCTAAGACACCTCCCTGAACTCTGGGTGCTCAACCCCTGAGTCACATCTCCTGAGAACAGGTTTCTTCCCCACTGAGAAACCACCCCTGAACCCAGGGTACTCCACACCTGATCCACATTCCCTGAACCCCGGGTGCTCCAGCGCTGAGCCACATCCTGTCAACACAGGGCTCGTCACCACTGAGTCACATCCCCTGCACACAGGGTGCTCCACCACTGAGCCACATCCCCAGAAAACAGGGCTCTTCACCATTGAGCCACATCACCTGAAAAAAGCATGCTCCACCAGTGAGACACTTCCCCTGAACATATAGTGATCCACCACTGAGCCACAATCACTGAACTCAGGGTGCTCCAATCCTGAGCCAAATCCCCTGAACACAGGGTGCTCCACCCCTGAGATACATCACCTGAAAATAGTGTGCTCCACCACCGAGGCACCTCCCCAGAATCCAGATGCTCCACCCTTGCACCACATTTCCTGAACAAAGGGTGCTTCTCTGCTGAACCTCGTGTCCTGAACACATGGATCTTCACCACTGAGCCACATGTCCTGAACATAGGGTGCTCCACCACTGAGTCACATCCCCTGAACCAAGAGTTCTCTGCCACTGAGCCACACCTCCTGAACACAGGGTGCTCGCCCACCAAGCCTAATCCCCAGAGCACAGGGTTCTTCACCACTGAGCCATATCCATTGAACACAGGGTGCTCCAATAATCTTGCACCTCCCTTGAACACCAGGTACTCCAACGCTTAGTCACATACACTGAAAACAGTGTGCTTCAACACAGAGGCACCTCTGCTGAACCCATGGTGCTCCATTCCGAGCCATATCACTTGAACACAGGGTGATAAACCACTGAGCAACATCCCCTCTACACAGGGCTTGTCACCACTGAGCCACAACCCATGAACCCCATTGCTCCACCTCTGAGCAACAACCCCTTACCACATGGTGCTCCACCACTGAGCCACATCCCCTGAACACAGGGTACTCCACCACTGAACCACATGCCCTGAAAACAAGGCTGTTCACCACAGAGCCACATCCCATGAATCCAGAGTGCTCCACTACTGAGCCACATCTCCTGAACACAGAATGCTCCACCACTGTGCCATATTCCCTGAAATTAGTCTGCTCCTCAACTGAGACACAACCTCTGAACACAGGGTGCTCCATCACTGAGCCACATCCCCTGAACACAAGACTTTTCACCACTGAACAACATCCTCTGAACACAAGGCTCTTCACCACTGAGGCACGTCTCCTGAACACAGGGTGTTCCACCACTGAGGCACTTCCCCTGAAAACAGTGTGCTATACCACTGAGGCACCTCCCCAGAACCCAGGGTGCTCCATTCTGAGCCACATCCCTTGAACACAGGGTGCTACACCACTGAACCACATACCCTGAACATAGGGTTCATCACCACTAAACCACTTCCTCTGAACCCTGGTGCTCCACCACTGAGCCACATCCCCTGAACCTAGGGTTCTTCCCCAGTGAGATTCATCCACTGAACACAAGGCTCTTCACCAATGAGCCACATTCCCTGAACCCAGAGTGCTCCACTACTGAGCCACATCACCTGAACACAGGGTGATTCACCACTGAGTCACATCTTGTGAACACAGGGTGATCCACAATTGAGCCTGATCCCCTGAAAAAAAGGGTACTCCAATTCTGAGGCACCTCCTCTGCTAAAAGGGTGATACACTGCTGAGCCACCGCCCATGAACCCAATGTGCTCCACCACTGAGCCACATCTCCTGAACACAGGGTGCTCCACCCCTGATCCACATTCCCTGAAAACAGTGTGCTCCAACACTGAGACACCACCCCAGAACCCAGGGCGCTCCACTGTTGCACCACATCCCCTGAATCCAGGGTTCTCCACTCTTGAACCTTGTCTCCTGAATACATGTCCCTTCACTATTGAGCCACATGACCTGAACATAGGGTGCTCCAACACTGAGCCACTTCCCCTAAACCAAGGGTTCTCCACCACTGAGACACATGTCCTGAACACAGTGTGCTCCACCACTGAGCCTAATCCCCAGAGCACTGGGCTCTTCACCACTGAGTGACATCTGCTGAACACTGGGCTCTTCACCACTGAGCTGCATCTCCTGAAACCAGAGTGCTGCACCCAGAGGCACCTCTCCTGAACACTGGTTGCTCCACCCTTGAGCCACACCTCCTGAAAACAGGGTGCTCCACCACTGAGGCACCACCCCGGAACTCATGGTGCTCCACACCTGAGCCAAATCCTCTGAATCCTGGGTGCTCCAGCACTGAGCCACATCCTGTCAACACAGGGCTCATCACCACTGAGTCACATCCCCTGAAAAGAGGTGCTCCACCACTGAGTCACATACCTGAACACAGGGTGCTACAACACTGAGCCATATCACCTTAAGCATAGGGTGCTCCAGCACTGAGCCATCATCCCAGAAAACAGTGTGCTCTACCATTGAGCCACATCCCCTGAACACAGCACTCTTTACCACTAAGCTACATACCATGAACCCAGGGTGCTCCACCACTGATCCACATCCCCTGAACACAGGGCTCTTTCCCACTGAACACAGGGCTCTTTAACACTGAGCCACATCCACTGAACCCAGGGCTATTCAATACTGAGTCATATCATAGGTACTCAGGGTGCTCCATCACTGAGACACATGTTCTGAACACATGGTGCTCCACCACTGAGCCACATCCACTGAAAACAGGGTGCTCCACCACTGAGCCACATCCCCTGAATTCAGGGTTCTCCACTATGGAGCCACATCCTCTGAACATAGGGTGGTGCACCACTGTGTCACATCCCTTGAATACAGGGTATGCCACCACTGAGCCCATTCCTGGAACAGAGGTTGCTCCACCACTGAGCCTAATCCCCTATCACAGGGCTCTTTACCACTGAGCCATATCCCTTGAACACAGGGTGCTCCACTACTGTGGTACCTCCCCTGAACACTGAGTGCTCCACCCTTGATCCACATCCACTGAAAACTGTGCTCCACCACTGAGAAACCTTACCTGAACCCAGGGTGCTCTATTCTGAGCCACATCCCTTGAGCACAGGGTGCTATACCACTGAGCCACAGTCCCTGAACTTTGGTGCTTCACCACTGAGCCACATCGCTTAACACACTGTGCTTCATCAATGAGCCACACCCCTGAACACAGTTGTCTTAACCACTGAGTAACATTCCCTGAACCCAAGGTGCTCCTCCACTGAGCAACATCTCCTGAACCCAGGGTGCTCCTCCACTGAGACACATCCCCTGAAAATAAGGCTGTTCACCCCTGAGACACATCCTCTGAACCCAGGCTGCTCCACCACTGAGCCATATCTGCTCAACCCAGGGTGTCCACTACTGAGCCTGATCCCCTCAACAAAGGGTGATCCACCACTGAGCCACCTCCCCTAAACTCAGGGTGCTCCAGGACTGAGTCACCTTCCCTGAACCCAGGGTGAAATACCACTGAGCCACATCCCCTGAACCCAGGGTGCTCCACTGCTCAGCCACCTCCTGTGAAACCAGGGTGCACCATCACTGAGAAACATCTCCTGAACCCAGGGTTCTCCACCACTAAGACACCACAGCTGAACTCGGGAATGTCCACCACTGAGCCACATTGCCTGAAACTAGGGTTCTCCCCCTCTGAACCATATTCACTGAACCCAGAATGCTTCAACACTGAGCCACATCCCCTGAACCCAGGGTATTACAGCACTGAGGTATACCCTAAACCCGGGATGTTTCATGACTGAGCCACGTCCCCTGAATACAGGGTGATTGACCACTTAGCCACCTCCACTGAACAAAGGGTGATCTACCAGTGAGTCACCTCTCCTGAATCCTTGGTGCTCCACCACTGAGCCACCTCCCCTGAACCCAGGGTGCTCCATTACCAAGTCACATCCCCTGAACACACAGTGCTGCACAACTGAACCACATCCCCTGAATCCAGCATGATCCAAAACTGACACACATCCCCTGATCCAGGGTGCTCCTCCACTGAATCACATTTCCTGAAGTCAGGGTTCTCCCCCCATGAGCCAAAACCCCTGAACACAGGGTGCTCCACCACTGAGATACATCCCCTGGACACAGGGTGCTCGACAACTGAGCCACATCTCCTCAACTCAGGATTCTCCACCCCTGAGCCACATCCACTGAACACTGGGTGCTCCTCCACTGAGTCACGACTCCTAAACACAGGTTCCTCCACCACTGAGCCACATCTCCTGAACTCAGGTTTCCACAACTGAGCCATATCCCCTGAACCCAGGTGCTCCATCACTGAGCCTCATGCCCTGAACACAGTGTGATCCACCAATGAGCCACCTCTCCTGAACCAAAGCTGCTCCTACACTGAGACACCTCCCCTGAATACAGGGTCTCCACCACTGAGTCTACTCCCCTAAACAAAGTGTGCTCCACCACTGAATCACATCCCCTGAAGCCTCGGTGCTACACCATTGAGCCACCTCCCCTAAATCCAGGGTGATCCACCACTGAAACACCTCCCCTGATCCAGGATGCTCGACACTGAGCCACATTTACTGAATTCATGGTTCTCCATCCATGAATCACATCCACTGAACCCAGGGTGCTCCACCACTGAGCCACCTCAACTGAACCCAGGACTATTCACCACTGAGCCTAATACCCTGATTTGAGGTGCTCCACCACTGAGACACCTCCCCTGAATTCAGGGTACTCCACCACGGAGCCAACTTTCCTGAACCCAGGGTGCTCAACCACTGAGCCGCATTCCCTGAACACATGGTGCTCCACCACTGAGCCACCTCCCATGAACCCAGGACATTTACCCACTGAGCCAAATACCCTGAACCCAAGGTACTCCACCACTGAGCCACCTCCCTGAAATGAGAAAACTCCACATGTGATCCACATCCACTGAGCCCAGAGTTTTATACCAGAGAGACACCATTCCTGAACCCAGGGTGCTGAATCACTGAGCCACATCCCTTGAAACCAGGGTACTCCACCACTGAACCACCTCCCCTGAACCCAGGACTCTTCCCCACTGAGTCAAAGACCCTGAACTCATAGTGCTCCACCACTGAGACACCTCCCCTGAACCCAGGGTGCTCCACCACTGAGCATCATACACTAAACACAGGATGCTCCACCACTGACCCACAGCACCTGAACCCAGGGCTTTTTCCTATGTGCCACAATCCCTCAACTCAGGACTGCTGCAAATCTGAGCAACATCCTCTGATCTTAGGGTGCTCCACAATTGAGCCACCTACCCTGAACACAGGATGTTCCAACACCGAGCCACATCCCCTGAATCCGGGGTGCTCCAACAGTAAGCCTCTTCCCCTGAACCCACGGTCCTCCACCAATGAGCCACCAGACCTGGACCCAGGGTGCGTGACCACTGACTGAACTCCCCTGAATCCAAGGAGCTCCACCACTGAGCCACATCCCATGAATCCAGGGTGCTCCATCACTGTGCTAAATCCCCTGATCCCAAGCTGCTCCACCATTGAGCCACTTCACCAGAACCCAGGGTTCTTAACCACTAAGCAACATTCCCTCATCTCAGGGTGCTTCAACACTGAGCCAACTCTCCTAAAACTAGGGTTCTCCTATCTTCAGCCACATCTCCTGAATCCAGGGTGCTCCACAACAGGGCCACATTCCCAGAACCAAAGGTGCTCCATCCTGAGCCACCTCCCTGAAACCAGGAACCTCCACATTTGAGCCACATCCACTGAACCCATAATTTTACACCATGGAGACACCACCCTGAACCCAGGGTGCTCAACCACTGAGCCACCTCCCCTGAACCCAGGTGCTCCACCACTGAGCCACATCCCCAGAACCCAGGGTACTCCACCACTGAGCCACCTGTCCTGAACCCAGGGTCCTATACCCTTCAGCCACACCTACTGAAGCAAATTTGCTCCACCACTTAGCCACATTCCCTGAACCCAAGGTACTCCACCACTGAGCCCCCTCCCTGAAACAAGGAACCTCCACATCTGATCCACATCCACTGAGACCAGAGTTTTATACCAGAGAGACACCACCCCTGAATCCAGGGTGCTAAATCACTGAGTCACGTCCCCTGAACAGAGGGTGCTCCACCAATGAGCAACCTCCCCTGAAAACAGGTGCTCCACACCTGAGCCACATTTCTTGATCCCAGGGAGCTCCACCACTGAGCCACCTCCTCTGAACCCAGGGCTCTTCAACAGTGAGCCACATTCCCTGATTTCACCACAGAGCCTCTTCCCCTGAACACAAGGTACTCCACGACTTAGACACCTCCCCTGAACCCAGGAACCTCCACCTCTGAGCCACATCCACTGAGCCCAGAGTTTTACAACACTGACACACCACCCTGAACCCAGTGTGGTCAACCACTGAGCCATCTCCCCTGAACCCATGGGGCTCCACTACTGAGCCACTTCCCCTAAACTCAGGGTGCTTCACCACCCACCCTAAACCCAGAGTTCTCTAATGCTGATACATATCCCCTGAACCCAGGGTGCTCCACTATTGAGCCACCTCCCCTGAACACTGGGTGCTCAACCAGTGAGCCACCTCCCCTGATCCCAGTGTACACCATGAGTGAACTACATCTCCTGAATCCAGGGTGCTATACCACAGAGCCACATCTCTTGAACACATGGTGCTCCACCACTGAAAACCTCCCCTCAACCCAGGACTGTTCACCACTGAGCTTCATCCCCTGAATTCAGGGTGTTCCACCACTGAGCCACCTGCCCTGAACCCAGTGTGCTCCACCACTGATCTACATCCCCTGAATCCATGGCGCTCCAACATTGAGATGCAACCCCTGAACCCAGGATCATCCACCACTGAGCCACATCCACTGAATGTAGGGTGCTCCACCACTGAGCACCTCTTCTGAACCAGGACTCTTAGCCACTGAGCCACAATCCCCAAACTCAGGGCATTTCACCACAGAGCCACAACCTTGAACCATCTTTGCTCATCCACTGAGTCACCTCCCCTGATCCCAGGATATTCAAAACTGAGCCACATCCCCTGAACACAGGATTCTCCAGCACTGAGTCACCTCCCCTGAACCCAAGTTGCTCCACCACTGAGCCACATTTCCTGAACCCAGGGTGCTCCACCACTGAGCCACCACCCCTGAACCCAGGACTCTTCATCACTGAGTCACATTTCCCGAACTCAGGATTCTTCAACACAGAGCCACATCCCTGAAACAAAGGGTGCTCCACCACTGAGTCACATTTCCTGAATCCAGGGTGCTCCATGACTCAGCCAGCTCCCCAGGACCCAGGGTGTTCAACCCTTGAGACATCTCTGAACCCTGGGTGCTCCACTGCTGAGATACATCCACTGAACCAAAGGTTCTTCACCACTGAGAAACATCTCCATTTCCCAGGCTCTACTATCACTGAGTCACCTCCCTGGAACACAGGGCTCTTCACCACTGAGCTACATCCCCTGAACTCAAGGTGCTACACCACTGAGCCACCTATCCTTAACTCAGGATGCTCCACCACTGAGCCACCTCTCCTGAACCCAGGATGCTCCACCAAGAGCCACTTCCGCTGAACCCAGCTTACTGGATCACTGAGTCACCTCCCCTGAACCCAGGCTCCTCACCACTGAGACACATCACCTGATTTCAGGGCTCTTCACCACAGAGCCTCATCCCCTGAACACAAGGTGCTCCACGACTTAGCCCCCTCTGCTAACCCAGGATGTTCCACCACTGAGTCACATTTTGTGAACCCAGAGTTCTCCACCACTGAGCCACCTCCTCTGAAAACAGGGTGCTCCACCACTGAGTCACATTTTGTGAACTCAGGGTGCTCCACCACTGAGACACCTCCCATGAACCAGGACTCTTAACTACTTAGGCACATTCCCAGAACTCAGGGCTTTTCAACACAGAGCCACATCCCCCGAACCAGCTGTGCTTACCACTACTGAGACACATCCCCTGATTGCAGAAATTTTACCTCTTAGCCACATCCTCTGAAATTAGGGTGTTCCACCACTGAGCCACCTCCACTGAACACAGTGTGCTCCAACACTGAGCTACATCCCCTGAATCCACGGTGCTCCAACACTGAGCCACATCTCCTGAACCCAGGGTGTCCGACACTTAGCCACATCCCATGAACCAAGGGTGCTCCACTACTGAGCCACCTCTCCTGAACCCAGTGTGCTCAACCATTGAGCCACATTTCCAAAACCCATGGTGCTCCACCACTGAGCCACCTCCCCTGAACCCAGGACCCTTCACCACTGAGTCACATACCCCAAACTCAAGGCTTATCAACTCAGAGCCACATCCCCTGAACCCAGGGTGCTCCACCACTAAGCCACCTCCACAGGACCCAGGGTGTTCAACCACTGAGCCACCTCCTCTGAACACTGGGTGCTGCACTGCTGAGTCATATCCACTGAACCAAGGGTTCTTAACCACTGAACAATATCCCCATTTATCAGGCTCTACCATCACTGAGTCACCTCCCTGGAACCCAGGCTCTACACCACTGAGCTACATCCCCTGAACTCAAGGTGCTACACCACTGAGCCACCTGTCCTTAACTCAGGATGCTCCACCACTGAGCCACCTCTCCTGAACCCAGGGTGCTCCACCAAGAGCCACATCCACTGAACTCAGGGTACTTGACCTCTGAGTCACCTCCCCTGAACCCAGGCTCCTCCCCACAAAGACACACCCCTTGATTTCAGGGCTCTTCACCACAGAGCCTCATCCTCTGAATGCAAGGTGCTCCTGGGTGGAGCCACTTTTCCTAAACCTGGGAACCTCCGCCTCTGAGCCACATACACTAAGCCCAGAGTTTTACAACACTGACACATCACCCCTGAAACCAGTGTGCTCAACCACTGAGCCACCTCACCTAAACACATGGTGCTCCACTACTGAGCCACTTCCACTGAACTCAGGAGGCTCCACCACTGAGCCACCTACCCTGAACCCAGAGTTCTCCAATGCTGATACATATCCCCTGAACCCAGGGTGCTCTGCTATTGAACCACCTCACCTGAATGCTGGGTGCTCAGCCAGTGAGCCACCTCCCCTAATCCCAGTGTGCACCATGACAGAGCCACATCTCCTTAATCTAGGGTGCTCCACAACAGAGCCACATCCCTTGAACACATGGTGCTCCACCACTGAACCACCTCCTCAAAACAGTGTGCTCCACTACTGAGTCTCATTGTGTGAACCCAGAATGCTCCAGCAATGAGCCACCTCCCCTGAACCCAGGGTGCTCCACCACTGAGCCACCTCTCCTAAGCCCTGTGTACTCCTCCCCTCTGCCATATCTAATGAACCCAGGGTGCTCCAACAATGAGCCACATTCCCTGAACTCAAGGTCTTCCATCACTGAGCCACCTACCCTGAACACAGGGTCCTCCTTCCCTAAGCCACACCTCTTGAATCCAGGATGCTCCACCACAGAACCACATCACCTGAACACAGGTTGCTTCACCACTGAGACACCTCCCCTGATCCCAGAATATTCACCTTTGAGCCACATCCCCAGAATTCAGGGTGCTCCACCACTGAGCCACCTCCCCTGAATCCAGCATGCTCCACCACTGAGCTACATCCCCTGAATCCATGGTGCTCCAACATTGAGCCACATCCACTGAACCTAGGGTGTTCCACCATTGAGCCACCTCCTCTGAAATCATGGTGCTCCACCACTGAGTCACATTTTGTGAACCCAGGGTGCTCCACCACTGAGCCACCTCCCCTGAACCAGAACTCTTAACAACTGAGCCACATTCCCTGAATTCAGGGTGCTTCACCACTAAGCCACCTCCCTGATCCCAGCGTGCTCTACCACTGAACTACATCCCCTGAATCCACGGTGCTCCAACATTGAGCCACATCTCCTGAACTCAGGGTATTCCACTACTGAGCCATCTCCCCAGGACCCAGGGTTCTCCACCATTGAGCCACATTTCCTAAACCCAGGTTGTGACAACTCTGAGCCACAACCTCTGAATGCAGGGTGCTCAACCACTGAGCCACCTCCCCTCACCTGAGAGTTCTCCACCACTGAGCCACCTCCCCTGAACCCAGGACTCTTCACCATTGAGCTACTTCCCCTGAACTCAAGGATCTACACCACTGAGCCACCTCTCCTCAACCCAGGGAGCGCCACCACTGAGTCACCTCCCCTGAACGCAAGGTTCTCCACCACTGAGCCACCTCCCATGAACCCAGGCTTTTCATCATTGAGCCAAATCCCCTGATTTCATGGCTCTTCACCACAGAGACTCTTCCCCTGAACACAAGGTGCTCCACCACTTAGCCCCCCTGCTGTACTCAGGAACCTCCACCTCTAAGCCACATCCACTGAGCCCAGAGTTTTACAACACTGAGACACTACCTCTGAACCCTGTGAGCTCAATCACTGAGCCACCTCCTCTGAACACATGGTGCTCTACTACGGAGGCACATCCCCTGAATGCAGGGTGCACCACCACTGAGCAACTTACCCTGAACTCAGAGTTCTCAAATGCTGAGACACATTCCCTGAACCCAGGGTGCTTCACTATTGAGCCACCTCCCATAAATACTGGGTGCTCGATCAGTGAGCCACCTTTTCTAATCCCAGGTGCACCACCAATTGGCCACATCTCCTGAACCTAGGGTGCTCTACCACAGAGCCCCATCCCTTTAACACATTGTGCTCCACCACTGACCACCTCCCCTCAACACAGGACTGTTCACCACTGAGCCACCTTCCCTGAACCCAGAGTGCTCCACCACTGAGCCACATCCCCTCAATCCAGGATGCTCCACCACTGAGCCACATCTCCTGAAACCTGGACTCTTTTCCAATGAGCCACAACCCCTCAATTCAAGATTGCTCCACCACTGAACAACATCCCCTGATATCACTCTGCTTTTCCATTGAGCCCCCTCCCCTGAACCCAGGGTGCTCCACCACTGAGCCAATCCCCTGAACACAGGGTGCTCCACCACTGAGCTACATACCCTTAACCAATGGTGCTCCACCACTGAGCCACCTCCCCTGAACACAGGGTGCTCCAGCACTGAGCAACTTCACCTGAACCCAGTGTTCTCCACAACTGAGTCACCTGCCCTGAACACAATGTCCTCCTCCCCTCAGTCATATCCACCGAAACCAGGGTGCACCACCACTAAGCCACATTCCCTGAACCCATGGTGTTCCACCTCTGATCCACATCCCTTGAACCAAGGAACATCCACATCAGACTCACATCCACTGAGCAAGGGTTCTACAACACCTAGTCACCTCCCTTGAACCCAGGGTGCTCCACCACTGAGCCACATCCCCTGAACCCAGTGCGCTCCACCACTGATTCACCTCCATTGAACCCAGGTTGGTCTACCATTCAGCCACATCATCTGAACCCATGGTGCTCCACTGTGATCCAACTCTCCTGAAACCAGGGTTCTCCAGCACTGAACCATTTCCCCTGAACCCAAGTTGCTCCATAATTGAGCCACCTCACCTAAACCAGGTTGATCCTCCACTGAGACACATCTCCTGAACACTGAGTGCTCCACCACTGATACACCTCTTCTGTACCCAGGGACCTCCGCCACTGAATGATTTCCCTTGAACCCAGGGTGCTCCATGATTGAGCCACATCTGCTGAACCCAGGGTGATCCTCCACTGAGCCACATCTCCTGAACCCACGGTGATCGACTTCTGAGCAAGATCCCCTTAACCCAGTGTTGTCCACCACTGAGCAATATTTACTGAACCCAGGGTGTTCCTCCACTGATGTTCCATCCAGTGGAACCAGCACAGAGAAAGGAGACACCACTAATCTTTAGTTTGACGAGATTTATTGTGTCCTCTCTGTTTCTCTGTCTCCTTTGTTCTCCCTCTATCTTCCTTTTTCCTTCCTTTCCCTCTCTCCTCCCCCAGGCTCCTAGCTTATCAGCCTATTATAGCAAAGCTTTCTCTCACTCAGGAGAGCATACAGAGGAATGCCAGCGTAACACTATATAAATCATGAGCTGTCCATGTGTGGCATGATATTAGATAACCAATCCTAGAGCCTGGTGTTAACACATCATAAGTCTCCAAGGAACTAATAAGCAAGCAGCCTTTTTGGGTACTTCCTTATTTTGGTAGCCAGTGCCCTTTGGCTCACTGCCAGGCACCATCTTGTCCAAGATGGCCCTCAACAGGTTTCCCCTTTTTATTACTAAAATAAAAGGACAGTGACTGTGTCTTAGACTTTATCCTTACCTGTCATTGGGAGTCAAAGAGCTCTTGGCATGCTTTGATTCCTGTCTTAGGTTGGTATAAAATCCACCCTGTGCTTACCCATCTTTGACTACCAGTCCAGTAATTGGGAGAGCCAAATCTGCGGGTCAGAGCCTTGGTTCATGACCATAAGGGCTTGCCATACCACTAAGACTCGCTGTCTTTGATGACTTCTTAGAGACAACAGATATCTGAGCAGCAATAAGAACAGCAAGAACAACAATTCCATCATAGCAAAACTTCTCATCCATTGTTTACCAAATTGTAATGCTGACTGTAAGAAACTAATGGCTTCTGGCATACCCAGAACCTTGACCTGAGTACTATTTACCACAAATATAGAATTTCTTAATAGGGTAGTCAAATTAGTAAACTCTTTAGTCCATATCCCATTAAGCATGCTTCCAAGCTGTGTGGACAGATTTGCAGCAGCAGTAATATTAGAATAGGGTATAGGGGTTATACATAGTGCTTGGGCATGCACTAGACACCCCTTCTGTGTGGTAAGTCAACATGTCCACTTGTTCTTGTAGTAAGTCCACTCTTTGGTTTCAAATCAGGATTTCCATGGTGAGATGTGTATTGATGTGTTCCTGGGCTATCAATGCTTCAGCAGTGGCTCTTGACAATTTTTTGAGCACGTGAGCAGTAGGAATAGCAGTTCCTAGGGCAAGTCCAGCAGCAGTGGCAGCAGCCGCAGCAGCCACCACAGCAACAGCGATGGCTATAATAGCTGAGATACCAAAATCTGTTTTTGCTCTCATGGGTAGAAAATTCCACTCACTATGATTTAAGGCCACTGGGACTGGAATAAATTTAGGAATCCTGGCAATCACTGCCAGAGGAAATAAAGAAGCATCCGAACATCTAGATACATCACACTCTTGGTTAGCGTAGTTAAGGACCTCAGTATCAATATCATTGTTATTAGTAAAGTTAATATTAAACTTAAAACTGTTAGACAGAATGAACAGAAATGGAGATGTGACACATACAGGAGTAGGGGGGAAGATTGATTAAAGGAAGTGAAATTGGTCTTGCACCCTGTATAACTATAAGCAGCTATATTACTTCCCTCTATATAGGCTTACTTTTGACTGCACCTTTATTGAATGAGAGAGAGATTGCCTTCCTGTATCATGGCGATTTCTGAGGTGGCTAAGCAGAGGAAGCCAAGACTACCCTTTAACTTGAAGTTTAGACTAGTAATAAGTGGCTTTACAGTGGAATCAGCTGGTAGGTAAGGGCTACCTAGAAGTTCTGTACTAGGAAATAATTGAGGGAAAACTTGTGCATCAAGAGTAATAGGCAAGGGAATAGGCCATATGGATAGCAGTCCCCAGAATATATCTCCAAAAGTTTTAGGAAGAGCTAACAACAGCAGACTTACCACCACCACCATCATTTTGTGTTTTGGTGCCATTTTCTTTCTTATGGATAGTTCTTACCAAGGTTCTGGGACCTTGGATAGGTTGTTGTTGGTCCTGAGGAAAAACACAAACAGATCCTCTCCCTCAAGTTAATACTGGGTCAGGTCCTTTCCAGGACCCAGTCAAGATGTCTTTCCACATTGCTTGTGGATGGCCACCAGACTTTCCACTAAAATGTCTACCAGCTGCAGTACAGCCCATAGCATCCAAATTTAAAAAATTGAGGGTGAATAAAGCAAGGTTAAGTCTGTTCTTGGGAGGGGCTAATGCCCCTAATCCCACTTTTTGTTTAGTTAAGCAGACTTTCAATGTTTGATTAGCCCTTTCCACGATAGCTTGTCCTTGTGGATTGTAGGGCAATCCTGCAGAATGATAGATATTAAACTTTGAGCAAAACTGTTGAAATGAAGAAGTATATGCAGGCCCATTATCTGTTTTAAAAGATTTTGGCCTTCCCATAGTAGCAAAGGCTTGAAGGCAATGACTGATTGCATCTTTTGTCTTTTTCCCTGTATGGGTGGTAGCAAATATATATCCTGAGTAGGTATCCACAGTTACATGTACAAATCTTAAAGTACCAAATTCAGGGATATGGGTGACATCCATCTGCTATAGATGATTTGGAAGAAGTCCTCTAGGATTGACTCCAAAATGAGGTACAGATAAATGAGGCACACAGGCAGGACACTGTTTTACTATATTTCTGGCTTGTTCTTTTGTAATGTTATATTTTATTTTGAGAGTAGTAGCATTGACATGAAAATCTTTATGGAAATTAATTGCTTCTTGTACAATATTAAACACATGAGTATCTAGAGTAGCTGAGTCTCCAGTAGAATTTCCTTGAGCTAAAGGCCCATGTAAGCCTGAATGTGCTCTGATATGGCCTATATATAAAGGTTCTTTGTGAGCCCACAGAAGAGTCTGTACTTGATAAAAGCATTGTTGTAAGGTAGATTGAGGACTAATGGGTCCATCTGTCTCAAGCCGTGGTACAAGCTGGGCAATATAGAGACTGTCAGTATAAACATTTAAAGGTTCCTCAGGAAATGTTTGTAAGGCAGTTATTATTGCTTCTAGTTCAGTTTTTTGAGCAGACTTATGAGAAGTAATAATAGTCTGTACTTTATCAGAAACTACTGTAGCTGTACCGGAGGAGGAGCCATCTGTATAGATTATTTTTGCTGCTGGGATAGGTTGAGTCTTAACAACCTGAGGGAAGATAACAGGATGTCTTTTGAAGAAGCTGACAATAGGTGAACTTGGCATGTGAATATCAAATGTGGCCCTGGGGGAACAATAGACAATTGTCCAATCTTCATTATTGTTAACTAGTATATCAATCTGTTTTGCCATGTACAGGACAATAACTGTCTGAGGATGAACTCCAAAAACTCGAAGGGCTATCTTAAGTCCTAATGCAACTATATTTGCCACCATCACCAGATATGGGGAAAGAACATTTTTGGGGGCACTGGCAAATGGATCCATATCTGGGGTCCAGTCTGCCACAAGAGACCTGTAGGAGTATATTTAGAATCTAACCCTATCCTCATAGGAATGGAAAAGAAACAATCTTTTATGTCTATAGAGATGATATGATAATGTTTTGGAATATTGGCTAATGAGGGGAGACCCAGTTGCACTGGGTCCATAACCTGCATACTGGAATTTATGGCTCTCAGATCTTGCAAGAGTCGCCATTTCTGAGACTTCTTTTTTATGACAAAAATGGGTGTATTCCAAGGGGAAGTGGAAAGAATGATATGGTTTTCCTTTAATTGTTGATTAACTATTTCCTGGGCCACCTCTATTTTCTCTTTAGAAAGGAGCCACTGGGGGTCCCAGATAAGATTATTGGATTTCCATGTTATCTTTAACGGTTCAGTGGCCCCTCTGAAAAACCCAGCCCCTTAGTCCCTGTTTGTCCTTCTGCTTGAATCGGGCAGGTAACACCTTGTAAATTTTTGACTAGTCCTTTTCCAGTCTTCCGGCACTAGATTTAGTCCTGATACTGATTTCAACATACTAATTGTCAATGGGGCCTGTGGACCATACACAGGGTACTGCTTCCTTAAAATTTTTTACTGTTTTGAAATCTAGAGGTTGGTGGAATCTTTGTCTATTTTGGTCCTCTAGCACAGGAAAAAATTGTGGGACTGCTGAGGTTTCTTTAATGGGGGTTTCTTTTCCCCACGGTGAAAAACCCATCTGATTTATAGCATGAGCTAACTCCTCCCTAGGGTACCTTGGGGGATATAGGGGGCAGGATGCCTGGGGGGGAGAGCTGCTGCCTCCAGGAAGGGATTGGTGTTCCTTCCTGACATAATTGGAGGGGACAACCGTGTCCCTGATGCTCTTTTTTTAAATTTTATTTTAATTAAAAATCATAAATTTACATAGGGCAATGTTGTTTGATTCATTCTGCTATTTTTTCCCTTCCCCCCTCCCCTCTCACCCTGCTTTTCCCTCTATACAGTTCTTTCTTCCTCCATTCTTACCACCCTCCTTATCCCTAACCCTAAACCTAACCCTAAACCTAACACTAACCACTCTTAACCCCCCCCCCGTATGTCCTCATCCGCTTATCAGCGAGATCATTCATCCTTTAGTTTTTTGAGATTGGCTTATCTCACTTAGCATGATATCCTCCAATTTCATCCATTTGCCTGCAAATGCCATAATTTTATCATTCTTCATGGCACAGTAATATTCCATTGTATATATATGCCACAGTTTCTTTATCCATTCATCAACTGAAGGGCATCTAGGTTGGTTCCACAATCTGGTATAGTGAATTGAGCAGCTATGAACATTGATGTAGCTGTATCTCTGTAGTATGCTGATTTTAAGTCATTTGGGTATAGGCCAAGGAGTGGGACAGCTGGGTCAAATGGTGGTTCCATTCCAAGCTTTCTGAGGAATCTCCATACTGCTTTCCACAGTGGCTGCACTAATTTGCAACCCCACCAGCAATGTATGAGTGTACCTTTTTCCCCACATCCTCGCCAACACCTATGGTTGCTAATGTTCTTGATAATCGCCATTCTAATTGGGGTGAGATGAAATCTTAGGGTAGTTTTGATTTGCATTTCTCTTATTACTAGAGATGTTGAACATTTTTTCATATATCTGTTGATTGCTTGTACATCTTCTTCTGTGAAGTGTCTGTTCATTTCCTTAGCCCATTTGTTGACTGAATTATTTGTATTCTTGGTGTAGAGTTTTTTGAGTTCTTTATAGATTCGGGATATTAGCGCTCTATCTGAAGTATGAGAGGCAAAGATATTCTCCCACTCTGTAGGCTCTCTTTTCACATTACTGATAGTTTCCTTTGCTGAGAGAAAACTTTTTAGTTTGAATCTATCCCAGTTATTGATACTTGCTTTTATTTCTTGTGCTATGGGAGTCCTGTTAAGGAAGTCTGCTCCTATGCCAGCAAGTTGAAGGTTTGGACCTACTTATTCTTCTATAAAATGCAGGGTCTCTGGTCTGATTCCAAAGTCCTTGATGCATTTTGAGTTGAGTTTTGAGTAGGGTGAGAGATAGGAGTTTAATTTCATTCTGTTGCATATGGTTTTCCAGTTTTCCCAGCACCATTTGTTGAAGAGGCTATCTTTTCTCCATCGCATATTTTTGGCCCCTTTGTCTAGTATGAGAAAATTGTATTTATTTGGGTTTGTGTCCCTGTCCTCTATTCTGTACCATTGATCTACCTGTCTATTTTGGTTCCAATACCATGCTGTTTTTGTTACTATTGCTTTGTAATAGAGTTGAAGATCCGGTATTGCGATACACCCTGCTTCGCTCTTTCTACTGAGGATTGCTTTAGCTATTCTGGGTTTCTTATTCTTCCAGATGAATTTCATAATTGCTTGCTCTATTTCTGTAATGTACATCATTGAGATTTTAATTGGAATTGCATTGAATCTCTATAGCACTTTTGGTAGTATGGCCATTTTGACAATATTAATTCTTCCTATTCATGAACATGGGAGATATTTCCATTTTCTAAGGTTTTCTTTAATTTCTTTCTTTAGTGTTCTGTAGTTCTCATTGTAGAGGTCTTTGACCTCTTTTGTGAGATTGATTCCCAAGTATTTAATTTTTTTTTGATGCTACTGTGAATGGGGTAGTTTTCCTAATGTCTCTTTCTGAAGATTCATCGCTTATGTATAAAAATGCATTGGATTTATGAACTATCTTTTTAATATATTTTTGTAACCTGCTACTTTACTGAATTCACTTATGAGTTCTAAGAGTTTTCTGGTGGAATTTCCTGGTTCCTCTAAATATATAATCATGTCATCAGCGAACAGGGATAGTTTGAGTTCCTCTTTTCCAATTAGTATCCCTTTAATTTCTTTGGTTTGTATAATTGCTCTGGCTAGAGTCTCAAGAACGATGTTGAATAGAAGTGGTGAAAGAGGGCATTCGTGCCTTGTTCCAGTTTTTAGGGGGAATGCTTTCAGTTTTTCACCATTTTGAATGATATTCACATGGGCTTAGTGCAGATGGCCTTCACAATGTTAAGGAATGATCCCACTACGCCAATTTTTCTCTAGTGTTTTGAGCATGAAGGGATGCTGTATTTTATCGAATGCTTTTTCTGCATCTATTGAAGTAATCATGTGATTCTTAAGTTTTAGTGTGTTGATATGGTGAATGACATTTATTGATTTCCGGATGTTGAACCAAACTTGCATCCCTGGGATAAAACCCAGCTGATCGTGGTGCACTATCTTTTTAATATATTTTTGTATGCGATTTGCTAAAATTTTGTTGAGAATTTTTGCATCGATGTTTATTAAGGACATTGGTCTGAAATTTTCTTTCCACAATGTGTCTCTGTCTGGTTTAGGTATCAGGGTGATATTGGCTTCATAGAATGAATTCGGGAGGGTTCCCTCCTCTTCTATTTCATGGAATACTTTGAGAAGTATTGGAATGAGCTCTTCTTTAAAGGTTTTCTAAAACTCGGCTGAGAACCCATCTGGTCCCGGACTTTTCTTTCTTGGTAGGCTTTTGATGACTTCTTCTATTTCATTGCTTGAAATTGATTTATTTAAGGTGTTTATGTCCTCCTGGTTCAGTTTAGGTAATTCATATGTCTTTAGAAACTTGATGTCTTCGAGGTTTTCTGTTTTGTTGGAGTATAGATTTTCAAAATAGCTTCTAATTATGTTTTCTATTTCACTCGTGTCTGTTGTGATATTTTCTCGTTCATTCCGAATTTTAGTAATTTGAGTTTTCTCCCTTTTTCTCTTTGTTAGTGTGGCTAAGGGTTTATCAATTTTGTTTATTTTTTCAAAGAACCAACTATTTATTTTGTTATTTTTTCTGATTGTTTCTTTTGTTTCAATTTCGCTGATTTCAGCTCTGATTTTAACAATTTCCTGTCTTCTACTACTTTTGGTGTTGGTCTGCTCTTCTTTTTCTAGGGCTTTGAGCTGTACTGTTAAGTCGTTTATTTGTTGATTTCTACTTCTTTGGTTGAATACGCCGTATGAAATATTTTCCTCTAAGTCCTCCTTTCATAGTGTCCCAGAGGTTTTGATATGATGTGTCTTTGTTCTCATTTACTTCTAAGAATTTTTTAATTTCCCTCCTGATGTCTTCTGTTATCCATTCATCATATAATACTGTATTATTTAATCTCCAAGTATTAGAGAAGTTTGTGTTTTTTGTTCTGTCATTTATTTCTATTTTCAATCCATTATGATCTGATAGAGAACAAGGTAGTATCTCTATCTTCTTATATTTGCTAACAGTAGCTTTGTGGCATAAAACATGGTCTATTTTAGAGAAGGATCCATGTGCTGCTGAGAAGAAAGTGTATTCGTTCTTTGTTGGATGGTATATTCTATATAAGTCTGTTAAGTCTAAATTGTTGATTGTGTTATTGAGATCTATGGTTTCTTTATTCAATTTTTGTTTGAACGATGTATCCAGCGCTGAGAGAGATGTTTTAAAAAAACCTAGTATTATTGTGTTGTGGTCTACTTGATTTCTGGAATTGAGAAGGATTTGTTTGATGCACATGGATGAGCCAATGTTTGGGGCATAGATATTTATGATTGTTATGTCTCGCTGATTTATGCTTCCCTTAAGCAGTATGTAATGTCCTTCTTTATCCCTTCTGACTAGTTTTTGCTTGAAGTTCACATTATCTGTAATGGGGATGGATACTCCAGCTTTTTTGCTGTGCCCGTGTGCATGGTATGTTTTTTCCCATCCTTTCACCTTTAGTCTATGGGTATCTCTTTCTATGAGATGGGTCTCTTGCAGGCAGCATATTGTTGGGTTTTTCTTTTTAATCCAATCTGCCAGTCTATGTCTTTTGATTGATGAGTTCAGGCCATTAACATTCACAGTTATTATTGTGATATTATTTGTATTCCTAGTCATTGGACGCATTTTTGTTTTTTGACGTGATTTGGTTTCTCCTTTATTTGGGTATTCCTTCAGGCTAGTTCCTCTCGTTGCTGATTTACATCGTTGTTTTTCATCTCTTCCTCATGGAATATTTTGCTGAGAATGTTCTGAAATGCTGGCTTTCTTTTGGTAAAATCATTTAGCTTTTGTTTATCATGGAAGGATCTTATCTCATTTTCAAATCTGAAAGTAAGTTTTGCTGGGTATAAAATTCTTGGTTGGCATCCATTTTCTTTCAGGACTTGGTAAATGTTGTTCCAGGGCCTTCTAGCTTTTAGGGTCTGGATTGAAAAATCTTCTGCTATTCTTATTGGTTTCCCCCTGAATGTAATCTGATTCTTTTCTCTCGTGGCCTTTAAAATTCTGTCTTTAATTTGTATGTTTGGTATTTTCATAATAATGTGCCTTGGTGTAGGTCTGTTGTAATTTTGCATATTTGAAGTCCTATAAGCCTCTTGTACTTGGTTTTCCATTTCATTCTTCAGATTTGGAAAGTTTTCTGATATTATTTCATTGAATAGATTGTTCATTCCTTTGGTTTGTTTCTTTAAGCCTTCCTCAATCCCAATAATTCTTAAATTTGACCTCTTCATGATATCCCATAATTCTTGTAGATTCTGTTCATGATTTCTTACCATCTTTTCTGTTTGGTCAACCTTGTTTTCAAGATTAAATATTTTGTCTTCAATATCTGAGGTTCTGTATTCCAGGTGATCTATCCTATTGGTTGTGCTTTTTATGGAGTTTTTAACTTGGTTTATTGTTTCCTTCATTTCAAGGATTTCTGGTTTTTTTTTTTTTTAGTATCTCTAACTCTTTATTGAAATGTTCTTTTGCTTCCCTTATTTTCTGTTTTAACTGTTGATTGGTGCATTCATTTAATGCCTGCGTTTGTTCTTTCTTCTCCTCATTTGCTTCCCTGATTGTTTTAATTATGTACATTCTGAACTCCCTTTCTGACATTTCTTCTGCTGTGCTGTCATTGGCTTTTATTGATATAGTATCTAGGTTTGTTTGGGACATTTTCTTCCCTTGTTTTCTCATATTGGTCAGATGTCAGTGGGACTCTGTGATATTGTAGATTTCCTCTATTGACTTATAGTGTCCCTGTAGATTTCCAGTGTATCACGTACCAGCCTTCAGTAGCCTGAAGTCTTGGATTAACTTGATAATGTAGTGCTTCCAAAGAACGCTGCCCCTAGCCCGCTACTGTTTCCAGGGAGAGAGACCTGGAGAGGTCTCTTGCTGCCCAGCCCTGGTCCCAGAGGCTGGTTGCAGGTTGGAGGTCTCCACTGGCCTGGGGACTTGTGGCTGGCTCTGTGTATACAGGCTCTCACTAGGCGGTTTGCTACGAGATGCTAGCCTAGAGAGGTGCTTCCCACCAGAGGGGGCTTGGCTGCTTGGGGAAGTCCCTGGCGCCCTGTGTTGGTCACTGAAGCAACCTGCGGGCATGCTGGAGCTGGCAGCGGGGTGTGCAGGAGCTGGCCATGCTGCTTCTGTGCAGAAAGGCTCTCACTGGGGGGCCTTCTCCAGGAGGCTGGAGATTCTGTCCCTGTGGCAGTAGCTCACTGCCAGAGTGCATAGAGCTGCTTGGGGGGGACTCTATCTGCCCTGTCCAACTCTAATAAGCCACTCAAATCCGGGCCTGCCACCCTGCTGAGCTTCACTGTGTTGGGGAGACTCACCCCATTGTTCTATTTTAGTCTGAGTCTCTCAATGCCTCCCCTTCTTGAATTCTGGGTTCTGGAGTGACTGGAGATGCAGTCACTCTCTAGTCCACCATCTTGGATCGCCCCGTGGAAGGAGCCTGCAGCTGGAGGGGGGCAAGGCTTCTTGGAGAGTTCTCTGGCTGCCCAGCCCTGGTCCCAGAAGCTGCTTGCATGTCGGAGGTCTCCACTGGCTTGGGGACTTGTGGCTGGCTCTGCGTCGAGAGGCTCTCACTGGGCCATCTGCCCTGAGAAGCTAGCCTAGAGAGGTGCTTCCCGCCGGAGGGGGCTGGGCTGCTTGGGGAAGTCCCTGGCGCCCTGTGTTGGTCTCTGAAGCAACCTGTGGGCAGGCCAGAGCTGGCAGTGGGGTGGGCCGGAGCTGGCCGCGCTGCTTCTGTGCAGAAAGGTTCTCACTGGGTGGCCTGCTCTGCGAGGCTGGAGAATCTGTCCCTGTGGGAGGAGCCCACCGCCAGACTGCACAGAGCTGCCTGGGAGAGACTCCATCTGCCCTGTCCTACTCTAATAAGTCACTCGAATCCGGGCCTGCCACTCAGCTGAGCTTTTCTGGGTGGTGGAGACTCACCCCGTGGTTCTATTTTAGTCCACGTCTCTCAATGCCTCCCCTTCTTGAATCCTGAGTTCTGGAGTGACTGGAGATGCAGTCACCCTCTAGTCCGCCATCTTGGATCGCCCCGTGGAAAAAGCCTGCAGCTGGAGGGGGACAAGGCTGCCTGAAGAAGTCTCTGTCTGCCCAGCCCTGGTCCCAGAAGCTGCTTGCGTGTGGGAGGTCTCTGCGGGCTTGGGGACTTGTGGCTGGCTCTGCTTCGAGAGGCTCTCACTCCCTGATGCTCTTTCTAATTCCTCACCAGTAAGCCCCTTTTCCTCTTCTTCCTCTTTGAGAAGTTACACTTAGTTGTTCCTTTATCTCTTCCAGACTCATATTTCCTTCTTTTACTAAAGTTTTTATTCTGCCTTTCTCAGATGTTAGACAATCCTTATTGAGCTGCCACATGGGAAAAGTACCTGTAGGTAATGGGGATTGCTTTTCTGCTTTGATAGGTTCCTCTTTATGATGTTCCCATTGTGGAATATTTATCCTCTTCCAAAAACCAAGGACTAACCTTGGCCAGTGTGGTTACATATGCTGTTACAGTAGATGGTTTTACGGCAGTCCCATTAGCCTTAAGTACTTCTTGTATGATTCTTATCATTTGATTCTTTGACACTTGTGACCCCATTCTGAAGTTATGTGACCCCTCCACTGGGGTTATGTGACCCCTCCACCAGGGTTATGTGACCCCTTCACCGGGGTTATGTGACCTCCCCCTTATACACTCTGGCCAGAGATTTCTAGGAGTTATCCTACAGTTTTCCTATAGCTTACCTTAAGTTACTTACTTTTCCTATAGCTTACCTCAAGTTACTTACCTGGGAGGACGCAGGAGAAAGAAGTTCCACGTATGGGCCACCACTTGTTCCATCCAGCGGAACCGGCACAGAGAAAGGAGACACCACTAATCTTTAGTTTGATGAGATTTATTGTGTCCTCCCTGTTTCTCTGTCTCCTTTGTTCTCTCTCTATCTTCCTTCTTCCTCCCTCTCCCTCTCTCCTCCCCCAGGCTCCTAGCTTATCAGCCAATTATAGCAAAGGTTTCTCTCATGCAGGAGGGTATGCAGAGGAATGCCAGCATAACACTATGTAAATCATGAGCTGTCCACGCATGGCATGATATTAGATAGCTAATCCTAGAGCCTGGTGTTAACACGTCATAAGTCTCCAAGGAACTAGTAACAGCAAGCAGCCTTTTTGGGTACTTCCTTATTTTGGTAGCCAGTGTCCTTTGGCTCACTGCTAGGAGCCATCTTGACCAAGATGGCCCTCAACACACTGAGACACATTCCCTGAACCCAGGTTTCTCCACCACTGATCCAACTCCCCTGAATGCGGGATGCTCCACAACTGAGCCAACATCCCAGAACCCAGTGTTTTCCAACACTGAGCGACCTCCTCTTAACACAGGGTGCTCCACTACTGAGTCTAATACACAGAAGTTAGGGTGCTCCATCACTGAGCCACACTTAACCGTACCAAGGGTGCTCCACCACTTATCCACACTCCCAGAACCCAGGGTTCTCCTCCACTGAGACTCATCACCTGAACACAGGGTGCCCCACCACTGAGCCACATCAACTAAACCAAGGGTGCTATATCTCTCAGCCACATCTGCTGAACACAGGGTGTTCCCCCACTGAGCCATATTCCCTGAAACCAATATGCTCTACCACTGAGTCACATTTTCTGAACTCAGATCTCTTACTACTGAGCCACCTCCCCTGGACCCAGGGTGCATCACCACTTTGCTACATCCCCTGATTCCATGATTCTCCAACCATGAGCCACATCCAATGAAACCAGTATGCTCCACTACTGAGCCACATCCCCTGAACCTAGGGTGCACCAACACTGATCCACCTCCCCTGAACCCAGGGTTCTCCACCACTAAGCCACCTCCCCTTGAACACATGGTGCTCTACAACTGAGCCACATCTCCAGAACTCAGTGCTCTTCAACACTGAGCCTCATTACCTGAAACCAGGGATCTCCACAACTGAGCAAGATCTTCTTATACCATGGTGCTCTACACCTGAGCAACTTCCTCTGAACCCAGGGTGATCCACCACTGAGTCACATTTACTGAACACAGGGTGCTCCACCAATTAGCCACATCCCTTGAACCCATAGTGCTCCTCAACTGAGATACATCCCCTGAATCTTGGGTGCTCCATCACTGAACCACCTTGCCTGAACCAGGGTTCTCCACCACTGAGGCACCTCCCCTGAACACAAGGTGCTCAGGGGAGCCAAATACACATAACAAAGTGAGTTCCAGCACTGAGCCACATTTGCTGTACCCAGGGTGGTCCACCATATAGACACATCCCAAGAACCCAGGGTTTTCCTCCACTGAGACACTTGCCCTGAACCAAGTGTTCTCCATGTCTCAGCCACCTCCCCTGAACCCAGGGTGTTTCACCACTGAGCCACATCCCCTGAAACTGAGCCTCACTTCCTGAACTCAGGGTTCTCAACCCCTGAGCCATATCCACTGAAACCAGGGTACTCCACAACTGAGCCATTTCCTCTGAACCCAGGGAACCCACCATGATCCACATCTCCTTAACCCTGAGCCACGTCTCCTGAACACAGGGTTCTTCACCCCTCATCCATCTCCCCTGAACCCAGCATGCTCCACAACTGAGTCACTTCCTCTGAACCCAGGGAGCCCACCATGATTCACATCTCCTTAACCCTGAGCCACATCTCCTGAACACAGGGTTCTTCATCCCTCATCCATCTCCCCTGAACCCAGGGTGCTCCACCACCGAGCCACATCCTCTGAACCCAGGGAACTCCAGCACTGATCCACCTACCCTGAACCCAGAGTACTCCACCACTGAGCCACCTTCCCAGAACCCAGGGTTCTCCACCACTGAGCCCCATCACCTGAAGCCAGGGTGCTCCACCTCTGAACCACTTTTCTTGAAACCAGTGTGGTCCACCACTGAACCACATTCCCTGAACCCTGGTGCTCCACCACTGAGACATATACCCTGGACCAGGGTGCTCCAACAATGAGCCACCTTCCCTGAACCCAGGTTGATACCTGAACCCCCGGTTCTCCACCACTGAGCAACACACCCTGAACCCAGTGAACTCAACACTGAGCCACGTCTCGAACTCAGGGTTTCCCACACCTGAGCCACATCTCCTGATGTTGGGGTTTCCCACCCCTGAGCCAAATCCGCTGAATGCAGGGTGCTCCACCATTGAGACACATAATCTGAAACCAGGGTGCTCCACCACTGAGCCACATCTTTGAAACCAGGGAGCACACCACTGAGCCACATGAACTGTAGTCAGGGTTCTCCACCACTGAGCTACATCCACTGAACCCAGGGTGCTGCAACACTGAACCACATTCCCTGAATCCAGGGTGCTCGACCACTGAGCCACCTTTCCCATAACAAAGGTGGTGTACCACTGAGTCACATCCCCTGAACTCAGGGTGCTCCACCACTGAGACATCTACCCTGAATGCAGGGTGCTCCACCACTGAGCCACATCCCCTGAACAAATCATGCTCCACCACTGAGCCACGTCTATTGAACTCAGGGCTCTTTAACATTGAGCTACACCCCCTGAACCCAGGAGCTCTACCGCTGAGACATGTCCTCTGAACACAGGGCGCTCCACTTCTGATCCACCTACACTGAAACCTGGGTGTTTCTCCACTGAGACACCTCCCCGGAACTTAGGGTTCTCCACCATTTAGAGACATCATGTGAAACCAGCTTGCTGTAACACTGAGCCATATCACCTGAACCCAGGGAGCCCAACAACTGAGTGACATCCCCTTACCTAAGAGTACTCCACCACTGAGACACATCCCCTGAACACAGGATTCTTCATCTCTGAGCCAAATTCCCTGAAACCACAGTGCTCTACCACTGACCCACATCTCCGAACTCAGGGCTCTTCACCACTGAGCCACATCACCTGAAACCAGGGTGCTGCAACCCTGAGCAACATTCCCTGAACCCAGGGTGCTCCACCACTGAACCACAACCCCTGAACACAGGATGCTTCACCACTGAGCCACATTTACTTAAACCAGAGTGTTCCACCACTTAGAAACATCCTCTGAACTCAGAGTGCTCCTACACTGAGACACATCACCTGAATCGAGGGTGCTCCAACTCTGAGCCACATAGTCTGAACCCAGTGTGCTCCATCTCTGAGACACCTCCCCTGATCCCAGGGTGCTCCACAACTGAATCACCTTACCTGAACCCAGGGAGCTCTACCACTGAGACATCTACCCTGAATCCAGACTGCTCCACCACTGATCCACCTCCACTGAACCAAGGTTTCTCTGCCATTGAGCCACATACCCTGAAACCAGAGTGCTCCACTACTGAGCCACATCTCAGGAATTCAGGGTCTTCACCACTGAGCCACACCACCGGAACCCAGGGTGCTCCACCACTGAGCGACATCCCCTGAACTCAGGGAGATCCAACACTAAGGCACATCACCTAAAACCAGGGTACTCAATATCTGAGCCACTACCACTGATCCCAGAGTGCTCCACCACTGAGCACCATCCTCTCAACACAGGGAACTCCACCACTGAGCCACATCTCCTGAACTCAGGGTTTCTCATCCCACAGGCACATCCACAGAACCCAGGGTGCTCCACAATTGAGCCATATCCCCTGGACCTAGGGTTGTCCAACACTGAGCCACATCCACTGAACACAGGGTGCTCCACCCCCGAGACACATCTCCTGAAACCAGGGTTCTCTTCCACTGAGCCACATCTCCTGAACTCAGGGCTCTTCACCACTCAGCCACATTGCCTAACACAGGGTGCTCAATCTCTGAACCACCACCCCTGACCCCAGGGTGCTCTACCAATGAGCTGCATCCCCTGAACAGAGGGAACTCCACCACAGATCCATCTCCCATGAACCCAGGTTTTCCACAACTGAGCCACCTACCCTGAACCCATAGTGCTATACACTGAGCCACCTCTCCTGAACCCAGGGTGCTCCACCACCGAGTCCACTCCCCTGAACACAGGGTGCTCCACCACTGAGCCATATCTGCTGAACTATGGTAGTCCACCACTGAGCAACCTCCCATGAACCCAGGGTACTCTACCCGTAGGCCACTCATCCTGAAACTAGGGTTCTTTATCACTGAACCACATCTCCTGAACTCAGAGCTCTTCACCTGGGAGCCACATCACCTCAAGCTTTGGTGCTCCACTACTGAGCAACATCCCCTGATCCAAGTGTGCTCCTAAATTGAGCTACTTCCCCTGTACCAGGGTGGTCTACCACTGAGTGACATCCCATGAACCCAGGGTGCTCCACCAATGAGCCACATCTTCTGAACCCACGGTTCTCCACTACTTAGCCACATCCACTCAACCCATCATGCTCCTCCACTGAGACACATTCACTGAACTGAATCTGCTCCATCTCTGAGCCACCAACCCTGAACTCAGGGAGCTGAACCACTGAGCCACATCACCTGATCCCAGGTGGCTCCACCACTGAGCCAAATCCCCTGAACCCAGGGTGCTCCATCACTGAGAGGCATCCCCTGAACCGAGGGTGCTCCAACACTTAGCCACATCCACCGAACCCAGGGTGATCCAACACTCAGACACCTATCCTGAATGCAGGATCTTCCACCACTGAGGCACCTCCCATGAACCCAGGGTACACCACCACTGAGCCACATCCCCTGATCCCAGGGTCCTCCAACCATGAGCCACATCCAATGAAACCAGTTCGCTCCATTACTCAGCTACATCACCTGAACCCAGAGAGCACCACTACTGATCCACCTCCCCTGAACCCAGGGTTCTCCACCACTGAGCCACCTTCCCTGAATACAGGGTGCTCCACCACTTACCACATCCCCTAAACACAGGGTGCTCCACCACTGAGCAACACCCCCTGAACCGAGGGTGCTCCACCACTTACCATGTCCCCTGAACTCAGGGTGCTCTAACACTCAGTCAACTCACCTGAACCCAGGGTCATCCAACACTGAGGCACCTCCCATGAACCCAAGGTGCTCCACCTTTGTGCCACCTTCCCTCAACCCATGGTGATCCACCCCCGAGTCACATCCCCTGAAACCACATATCTCCACCACTGAGACATATACTGTGAACCCACTGTGCTCCAAAAATGAGCCACATCCACTGAACACAGGACGTTACATAACTAAGCCACCTTCCCTGAAACCAGGGTGATCCACCACTGAGCTGCCTACCCTGAACACAGGTGCGTCCCCACTGAGCCACCTCTCCTGAACACATGGTGCTCCACCAATCAGCCACTTCCCCTGAACACAGGTTGCTCCATCACATAGTTGCATACCCTGAACCCAGAGTGCTCTACCACTGAGCCACATCTCCTGAACTCAGTAATCTCACCACTGAGCCACATCACCTGTATCCAGGGTGCTCCACCACTGAGCAGCATCCCCTGAGCCAGGGTATTTCACCACTTAACCACATCAATGAAACCAAGGTTCACCACTGAGCCGCATCGTCTGAACCCAGGGTGATCCAAATCTGAGCAACCTCCCATGAACCAAAGGTGCTCCAACACAGAATCACCTCCACTGAACACAGGGTGCTCCACCACTGAGCCACATCGCCTGAACACAGGGTCCTCCACCACTGAGCCAACTCCACTGAACCCAGGATGCTTCAACACTGAGGCACATCTCCTGAACCCAGGGTGCTCATGCCCTGAGACACCTCCCCTGAACCCAGGGTGCTCCACCAATGAACGTCGTCCCCTGTACCCAGGGTTATCCACTTCTGAGCCCTCTCACATGAACCCATCATGATCCACCACTGAGCTACCTCCCCTGAACCGGGAGACCCAACATTGAGCCACATCTCCAGAAGTCAGAGTTCTCTGCCACTGAGCCACATCCCCTGAAACCAGGGTGCTCTACCATTGAACCACATGTCCTGAACTCAGTGTTCTTCATCACTGAGCCACATCACATGAACCCAGGGTGTTCCAACATTGAACCACATCACCTGAACCAAGAGTGCTCCATCTTTGAGCCACCACCCCTGATCTCAGAGTGCTTCACCACTGAGCCACATCCCCTAAATCCAGGGATTTCCAACACTGTGTCACACTCCCTGAGCACAGAGTGCTCCGCCACAGATCTACCACCCCTGAATCCAGGTTTGTCCACCACTGAGACACCTCCCCTGAATTCAGGTGCTGCACCACTGAACCACCTCCCCTGAAAGCAGGGTCACTACCACTGAGTCACATCACCTGGTCCCAGGGTGGTGCACCACTGAGCCACCTCCCCTATACACAGGGTGGTCCACCACTGAGTCACAT
Source organism: Sciurus vulgaris (assembly GCF_902686455.1). NCBI lineage: Eukaryota > Metazoa > Chordata > Mammalia > Rodentia > Sciuridae > Sciurus > Sciurus vulgaris. Next base: position 25,280 of record NW_027632846.1, on the reverse strand, counting down.
ACCCTGAATCCTCGGTTCTCCACCACTTACACACCTCCTCTGAACCCCAGTGCTCTGGCACTGAGCCACCTCCCCTGAAACTAGGGTGCACCACCACAGAGCCACGTCCCCTGAATCCAGTGTTCTCCAACCTTGAGGCACATCCAATGAAACCAGGGTGCTCCAAAAATGAGCCACATCCCCTGATCCCACAGTTTTCCACCACTGATCAACCTCACCTTAACCCAGGGTTCTGCACTAATGAGCCACCTCCCTGAACCTAGGGTGCTCCACCACTGAGTCACACCACCTCAACCCAGGATGCTGCACCACTGAGCCACCTTCCCTGAACCCAGAGTGCTCCACCACTGAGCCCCATCCCCTGACCATAGTGTGCTCCATCTCTGAGTCAACTACACTGAAACCAGGGTGCTCAACCACTGAGCCACCTCCCCTGAAACCAAAGAGCTCCACTACTTAGCCACATCTCCTTAAGTGAAGGTTCTCCACCCCTGAGCCACGTCCACTGAACCCATGCTGCTCCAACACTAAGACACATCCCTGGAACCCAGGGTGCTCCACAATTGATCCACATCCCCTGAACCAAGATCTTCCACCACTGAGCCACATCTCCTGAACCCAGGGTCCTCCAACACTAAGCCACATCCCCTGAACTCAGGGTAATCCACTATTTAGCCTCCAACCCTGAAGCAAGCGTGTTCGAACACTGAGCCACCACCCCTGAACACAGGATGTTCCAACACATAATTGTTTGCCCTGAAACTGAGGTGCTCTATCACTGAGCCACATCATCTGAGCTCAGGTCTCTTCACCACTGACCAACATCAACAGAACCCAGGGTGCTTCACCACTGAGTGACATACCATGAACCCAGGGTACTCCACCACTGAGCCACATCTGCTGAAACCAATGTGCTCTACCACTGAGCCACATCTCCTGAACTTAGGTCTCTTCACCACTAAGCCACTTCACCTGAACACAGGGTGCTACACCACTAAGCAACATCCCATGAATCCATGGTGTTCCACCAGTGAGCCACATCCCCTGAACATAGTGAGCCATGTATACTGAACCCATGGTGCTTCCCTTCTTTGCCAATTCTCGTGAACCCAGGGTGCTCTTCCCCTGAGACACATCCCCTGAACCCGGGGTGCTCCACCAATGAGCCTAATCCCCTTTACCCAGGTTGATCCAACTCTGAGCCCTCTCACATGAACCCATAGTGCTCCAACCTGAGCCACCTCCCCTGAAACCAGGGACCCAACACTGAGCCACATCTCCTGAAGTCAGAGTTCTCTGCCACTGAGTCATATCCCCTGAAACCAGGGTGCTCTCCCACTGAGCCGCATCTCCTGAACTCAGTGCTTTTCATCACTGAGCCACATCATATGAACACAGGGTGCTCCAACACTGAGCCATATCCACTGAACCCAAGGTGCTCAATCTCTGAGCCACCATCCCTGATCCTAGAGTGTTCCACCACAGAGCCACATCCCCTCAACAAAGGGATCTCCACCAATGTGCCACATAACCAGAGCACAGGGTGTACCACCAATGTACCACACCACGGAATCCAGGGTTGTGAAACACTGAGTCACCTCCCCTGAACTCAGGTACTGCAACACTGAACCACCTCCCCTGAACACAGGAAGCTTCACCACTGAGCCACATCTCCTGGACTCAGGGAGCTCTACCACTGACCCACAGTCCCTGAACACAGGGTGCTCCACCACTCAGCCTCATCCTCTGTACCAAGGATGATACACCACTGAGCCACCTCCCCTAAAACCAGGGTTCTCCATGACTGATCCACATCCTCAGAACACATGCTGCTCCCACACTGAGCCACTTACCCTGCAACAAGGATGCTTCACCAGTGAGCCATCTCCTCCGAACACCGGGTCCTCCACAACAGAGCCACATCCCCTGAACCCAGGGTGCTCCACCACTGAGCCACAACTTGAATAGGGCTCTTCAACACTGAGCCACCCCCCATGAATACATTGTGCTGCAGCACTGAGCCACATTCCCTGAACCCAGGGTGCTCCAAAAGTGAGCCACGTCCATTGACTCTATGGTGGGCCCGCATTGATTCACATCCACTGAGCACAGTTTTCTCCACCACTGAGCCACATCCCTGAACACAAGGTGCTCTATCACTGAGGCACATCCCCTGAACCCAGGGAGCTCCACCAGTGAGCCACATTTCCTGAACTCAGGGTTCTTCACCACTGAGCCTCAACCCCTGAACCCAGTGTGCTCCACCACTGAGCCATCTCCTCTGAACCCAGTGTGCTCCACAACTGAGTCACCTCCCCTGAATACACGGTGCTTCACCAGTGAGCCACCTCCCATAAACCCAGTGATTGCCCAGAGCCACATCCTCTGAACTCAGGATTCTCCACCACTTATCCACATCTCTTGAATACTGTGTACTTCCCCACTGAGCCACATCTACTAAACTCAGGGTTCTCCACCCCTGAACCACATCTATTGAATCCAGGGTGCTCCACTTCTGAGCCACATCCCCTGAAGCCAGGGTGCTCCACCAGTTAGACACATCTCCTGAACTCAGGGCTCTTAACCACTGAGCCACACCCTTTGAACCCAAAGTATTCAACCATTGAGCCACCTCTCCTAAACCCAGGGTGCTCCAAAACTGTGTCAAAAAATGTGAATCCGGGGTACTCCACCCCTGAGCCACATCCCCTGATCTCAGGGATCTCCAACCATGAGCCACATTCAATGAAAAAAGTTTGCTTCAAATCTGAGACACATCCCCTGAACGCAGGGTGCACCAACACTGATTCACCTTCCCTGAACCCAGGATTCTCCAGAACTGAGCCTCCAAGGCTGAACCTAGGGTGCTCCATAACTGAGACCCACCCCTGAACATAGTGTGCTCCACCAGTGAGCCACATTTCCTGAACTCAGTGCTCTTCACCACTGAGCCTCATTACCTGAAACCAGGGAGCTCCACCATTGAGCAACATCCCCTGAACCCAGGGAGCTCCAAAACTGAACCACATTTACTGAACCCAGGGTTCTCCACCCATTAGCCATAACTCCTGAACTCATGGCTCTTCACCACTGAGCCACATCACCTGAAGCCTTGGTGCTTCACTACTGAGTGACATCCCCTGATCCCAGGGTGCTATAACAATGAGCCACATCCCTTGAACCCAGGGTGCTCCACCCTGAGCCACATCCACTGAACCCGTGGAGCTCCACCACTGAACTACATCTCCTGAACTCAGGGCTCTTCACCACTGAGCAACATCATCTGAAAACAGGGTGATCTATCATTGAGTCACCTCCCCTCTACCAAGGGTGCTCCACCACTGAGCAACATCCCCTGACCCTAGGGTTCAACCATGAGCATCATCCAATGGAACAAGGTTCCTACACTACTGAGCCACATCCCCTGAACCCAGGGTGCACCAACACTGATTCACCTTCCCTGAACTCAGTGTTCACCACCACTGAGCCACCTCCACTGAAAAAAAGGTGCTCAACCACTGAGCCACATTTTCTGGACCCAAGGTGCTCCACCAATTAGCCACTTCCCTTGAACTCAGGGTGCTACTCCACTGAGACACATCATCTGAATCCAGGGTGCTCCATCACTGAGTCATCTCTCCTGAACCCAGGTTTCTGATCCACTGATCCACTTCCCCTGAATGTGAATGCTCCAAAACTGAGCTAACATCCCCGAACCCAGTGTTTTCCAACACTGAGCGACCACCCCTGAACACAGGGTGCTCAACTACTGAGTCTACTACATAGAAGTTAGGATGCTCCATCCCTGAGCCACACTTACTGTACCCAGGGAGCACCGGCACTGATCCACATCCCTGGAACCCAGGGTTCTCCTCCACTGAGACTCATCACCTGAACACAGGGTGCCCTACCACTGAGCCACATCAAATTAACCAAGCATGCTATATCTCTTAGTCACATCCCCTGAACCCTGGGTGTTCTCACACTGAGCCATATCCCCTGAAACCAATATGCTCTACCACTGAGCCACATTTTCTGAACCCAGAACTCTTAACATTGAGCCACATTCCCTGAACACAGGGTGCTCCACCATCCAGCCACCTCACCTGCACAAAGGGTGATCCAACACTGAGTCATATACCCTGAACCCAGGGTGCTCCACCACTGAGCCACCTCCCCTGGACCCAGGGTGTACCACCACTTTGCCATATCCCCTGATTCCACGGCTCTCCAACCATGAGTCACATCCAATGAAACCAGCATGCTCCACTACTGAGCAACATCCCCTGAACACAGGGTGCATCAACACTGATCCACCTCCCCTGAACCTAGGGATCTCCACCACTGAGCCACCTCCCCTGAACACATGGTGCCCTACAACCGAGCCACATCTCCAGAACTCAGTGCTCTTCAACACTGAGCCTCATCACCTGAAACCAGGGATCTCCACAACTGAGCGACATCCCCTTCTCCCAGGGTGCTCCACCACTGAGCCACTTCCCATTAACCCAGGGTGATCCACCACTGAGTCACATTTACTGAACACAGGTTGCTCCATCAATTAGCCACATCCCTTGAACCCATGATGCTCCTCAACTAAGACACATCCCCTGAATCTAGGGTGCTCCATCACTGAGCCACCTCCCCTGAACCCAGGATTCTCCACCAATGAGCCTCCTCACCTGAACCCAGGGTGCTACACAACTGAGGCAACACCCCTGAACCCATGTTTCTCCACCACTGAGCCATATACACATAACAAAGTGTATTCCAGCACTGAGCCATATTTACTGTACCCAGGGTGCTCCACTACATAGACACCTCCCCAGAACCCAGGGTTCTCCTCCACTGAGACACTTGCCCTGAACCAAGCATGCTCCATGTCTGAGCCACCTTCCATGAACCCAGGTTGTTTCACCATTAAGCCACATCCCCTGAAACCAAGGTGCTCTACCACTGAGCAACATAACCTGAATCCAGGGTGCTCCACCACTGAGCAACACCACCTGAACCCAGGGAGTCCACCACTGAGCCACATCTCCTGAACACAGTGTTCTTCAGCCATGAACCATCTCCCCTGAACCCAGGGTGCTCCACCACTGAGCCACATCCCCTGAACCCAGGGTGCTCCAGCACCGAGCCACATCCTGTGAAACCAGGGAACTCCAGCACTGATCCACCTACCCTGAACCCAGGGTACTCCACCACTGTGCCACCTCCCCTGAACACAGGGTGCTCAACCATTGAGACACGTCCCTCAACCCAGGTTGCTCCACCACTAAACAACAGCCCCTGAAGCCAGGGTGCTCCACTACTGAGCAACATCCCCTGAACAGAGGGTGCTCCACCACTTACCACGTCCCCTGAACACAGGGTGCTCCAACACTCAGTCAACTCACCTGAACCCAGGGTTGTCCAACACTGAGGCACCTCCCATGAACCCAGGGTGCTCCACCTTTGTGCCACCTCCCCTCATCCCTTCTCCTCTACCAGGTAGCTCCACCACTCAGTCATCTACCGTGAACCCAGTGTGCTCCACCAATGAGCCACCTCCACTGAACCCAGGATGTTACATAACTGAGCCACCTTCTCTGAAACCAGGGTGATCCACCACTGAGCCACCTACCCTGAACACAGGTGCTTCTCCACTAAGCCACCTCTCCTGAACACATGGTGCTCCACCAATAAGCCTCTTCCCCTTAACCCAGGATGATCCATCACATAGTTGCATACTCTGAACCCAGGGTGCTCTACCACAGAGCCATATCTCTTGAGTTCAGGTCTCTCACCACTGAGCCACATCACCTGAATCCAGGGTGCTCCACCACTGACCAACATTCCCCAAGCACAGGGTGTTTCACCACTAAGCCACATTCCTGAAATCAAGGTTCTCCACCACTGAGCTGTGTTGTGCCCTGCGACTCGAGATCCCACAAAGACCACCAGAGACCACGATCAATGCAAGCAACAAAGAGTCTTTTATTGGCAAGCTCGAGCCTGGTCTTCCACACACTCGGTAGCCCGGTGACACTAGGAGGCCCCGAGCCTTTGTTCAACAGACCTATTTATAATGAAAGGCAAACAGTTTTACAGTGTTCTTTTTAATTGGCTGACATAAAATTATATATGATGTTATTTTAAGTTCTGAGTCTCCGAGAGGAGTGTTATCATTATCTTTTAAGTTTGCTTTTGCACTGGCAAGGTCAGCTGCCTGGCCTTTATGGATAAGAGGTGAAGATTCTTTGCAGCTTTTATGAGGGGTTGAGGGCAATTAGGGAAGAGCTTTGTACTTACACAGGCCGAGGTTTTTATGAGGGGCTGAGGGCAGTTACGGAAGAGGCTTTTGTTTACACAGGTGAGGACTCTTTCTATCTTTACAGCTGCATCATCTGAACCCAGGGTGATCCAAATCTGAGCAACCTCCCATGAACCAAGGGTGCTCCACCACTGAGCAAACTCCACTGAACCCAGGGTGCTTCACCACTGAGCCACATCTCCTGAACCCAGGGTGCTCCTGCCCTAAGACACATCCCCTGATCCCAGGGTGCTCCACCAATAAGCCTCATCCCCTGTACCCAGGGTTATCCACTTCTGAGCCCTCTCACAGGAACCCATCATGCTCGACCACTAAGCTACCTCCCCTGAACCCAGGGACCCAACACTGAGCCACATCTCCTGAAGTCAGAGTTCTCCGCCACTGAGCCACATCCAATGGAACCAGGGTGCTGTACCATTGAACCACATCTCCTGAACTCAGTGCTCTTCATCACTGAGCCATATCACATGAACCCAGGGTGCTCCAACACTGAGCCACATCCCCTGAACCTAGGGAGCTCCATCTTTGAGCCACCACCTCTGATCCCAGAGTACTCCACCACTGAGTCACATCCCCTAAATCCAGGTTTCTCCACCACCGTGCCACACCCCCTGAGCACTGTGCCACACTCCCTGAGCACAGGGTGCTCCACCACTGATCTACCACCCCTGAATTCAGGGTTGTCCACTACTGAGCCACCTGCCCTCAACGCAGGTGCTGCACCACTGAACCACTTCCCCTGAACACAGGGAGCACTACCACTGAGTCACCTCACCTGGTCCCAGGGTGGTGCACCACTGAGCCACCTCCCCTGTACACAGGGTGGTCCACACATGAGCCACACCCACTGAACTCAGGGTGTTTCACCACAGAGTCACCTCCCCTGAACTAAGGGTGCTCCACCACTGAGTCACATACCCTGAATACTCGTTGCTCTACCATTGTTACACTTCCTCTGAACCCAGATTGCTCCAGCACTGATCCACCTCCCCTGAAACTAGGGTGCACCACCACAGATCCACGTCCCCTGAACCCAGTGTTCTCCAACCCTGAGGCACATCTAATAACACCAGGGTGTTCTAACATGAGCCACATCCCCTGATCCCATGGTTTGCCACCATGATCAACCTCACCTTAACCCAGGGTTCTCCACCAATGAGCCACCTCCTTGAACTTACAGTGCTCCACCACTGAGCCACACCACCTCAACCCAGGATGCTGCACCACTGAGCCACCTTCCCTGAACCCAGAGTGCTCCACCACTGAGCCCCATCCCCTGACCATAGTGTGCTCCATCTCTGAGTCAACTACACTGAAACCAAGGTGCTCAATCACTGAGTCACCTCCCCTGAAACCAAAGAGCTCCACCACTTAGCCACATCTCCTTAAGTCAAGGTTCTCCACTGAACCCATGCTGCTCCAACACCAAGACACATCCCTTGAACCCAGGGTGCTCTGCAACTGATCCACATCCCCTGAACGCAAGATCTTCCACCACTGAGCCACATCTGAACCCAGGGTCCTCCAACACTAAGCCACATCCCCTGAACCCAGGGTATTCCACCACTCAGCTTCCAACCCTGAACCAAGGGTGCTCCAACACTGAGCCACCACTCCTGAACATAGGGTATTCCAACACTTAGTTACTTGCCCTGAAACTAAGGTGCTCTACGACTGAGCCACGTCACCTGAGCTCAGGTCTCTTCACCACTGAGCAACATCAACAGAACAAAGGGTGCTTGACCACTGAGTGATATACCATGAACCCAGGGTGCTCCACCACTGTGCCACATTTACTGAAACTAGGGTGCTCCAAAACTTAGCCACATACTCTGTAGCCAGAGTGCTCTCTCACTGAGACACATCCGCTGAACCCAGGGTTCTCCAACACTGAGAAAACTACCTTGAACAAGGATACTCTGTCACTGAGCCACATCTCCTGAAACCAATGTGCTCTACCAGTGAGCCACATCTCCTGAACTTAGGTCTCTTCACCACTAAGCCACTTCACCTGAACACAGGGTGCTACACCACTAAGCAACATCCCATGAATCCATGGTGTTCCACCAGTGAGCCACATCCCCTGATCACAGTGAAGCCATATATACTGAACCCATGGTGCTTCTCCTCTTTGCCAATTCTCATGAACCCAGGGTGCTCCTACCCTGAGACACATTCCCTGAAGCCAGGGTGCTCCACCAATGAGCCTAATCCCCTGTACTCAGGTTGATCCAACTCTGGGCCCTCTCACATGAACCCATAGTGCTCCATACCTGAGCCACCTCCCCTGAAACCAGGGACCCAACACTGAGCCACATCTCCTGAAGTCAGAGTTCTCTGCCACTGAGTCACATCTCCTGAAACCAGGGTGCTCTACTCCTGAGCCACATCTCCTGAACTCAGTGCTCTTCATCACTGAGCCACATCATATGAACAGAGGGTGCTCCAACACAGAGCCATATCCCCTGAACCCAAAGTGCTCCATCTCTGAGCCACCACCCCTGATCCTAGAATGTTCAACCCTTGGTTTAGGCATCCCCTAAACCAAGGAACCTCCACCAATGAGCCATCTACCCTGATTACAGGGTGCTTCACCAGTGAGCCACCTCCCTTGTACCCAGGGTCCTCCACCACTGAGCCACATCATCTGAACTCAGGGTTCTCCACCACTGAGCCACCTCCCCTGAACACAGAGTGCTCCAACACTGATACCCCTCCCCTGAACTGAGGGTGCTTCAACACAACATCATTCTCTGATAATAGAGTGCTCCACCACTGAGATAACTCCCCGAACTGAGGGTGATCTGCCACTGAGCCACTTCCTCTGAAAACAAGGTACCCAACCACTGAGCCACATCCTCTGATCCCAGGGTACTCCACTACTGAGGCATTCCAACTGAAGCCACAGTGTTCCACCAGTGAGCCACAACTCCTGAACTTAGGGCTTTTCACCGCTTAGACACACCCCCAGAACACAGGGTGTTACACCACTGAGTCACCTCCAATGAACCCATGGTGCTCCAAAACTGAGCCACATCCCCTGAAATCAGGTCTGATCCATCAATGATTCACATCCCCTGAACCAAGGGTGCTCCACCACTGTTCCACATCCTCTGAAGCCATGGTGCTCCACCACAAAGACAACTCTTCTGAATTCAGTGTGCTCCACCAATGAGCCACCTCCTCAGAATACAGGGTGATTCACCAGTGAGCCACTTCCCCTGATCCAGGGTTCTCCACCACTGAGCCACATCCCCTGAACCCAGGGTGCTCCACCACTGAGCAACATCTCCTGAGCTCATGGCTCTTCACCACTGAGCCACCTCCACTGAATCCATTTTGCTACAACACTGAGCCACATCCCCTGAACCCAGAGTGATCCAACTCTGAGCCACATCCCCGGAACCCAGTGTGCTCAACGAGTTAGACACATCTCTTGAACTCAGGACTCTTTATCACTGAGATACAGCCCCAGAAAACAGGGTGTTTGACAACTGAGCCACCTCCACTGAACCCAGGGTGCTCTATCACTGAGTCTCATACCCTGAACTGAGGGTGTTCCACCAGTAAGCCACTTCCCTGAAACCAAGGTACTCCACCACTGAATCACAGCCTCTGAACACAGGGTGCTCCACCACTGAGACACTCCAACTGAAGCCAGGGTGCTCCACCAGTGAGCCTCATCTCCTGAACATAGGGCTCTTTATCACTGAGACACAGCCCCAGAAAACAGGATGTTTGACAACTGAGCCACCTCCACTGAACCCAGGGTGCTCCATCACTGAGTCTCATACCCTGAACCCATGGTGTTCCACATCTGAGCCACATTCCCTGAAATCAGGTCTGATCCACCAATGATGCACATCACCTGAACCCAGGGTGTTCCACCACTTTTCCACATGCCTGAATCTATGGTGCTCCACCACAGAGCCACCTCCCCTGAACCAGGGTACTCCATCACTGAGCCACATTCTCTGAAACCATGGTGCTCCACCACAAAGCTACCTCTTCTGAACCCAGTGTGCACCACAAATGAGCCACCTCCCCTGAATACAGGGTGATTCACCATTGAGCTACCTGCCCTGAACCCAGGGTACTTCACCACTGAGCCACATCCCCTGAATGCAGGTGCTCCACCACTGAGCCACTCCACTGAAGCCAGGGTGCTCCACTAGAGAGACACACGTCCTGAACTCAGGACTCTTCACCACTGAGGCACAACACCAGAACACACGGGTGTTCCACCACTGAGCCACCTCCACTGAACCCAGGGTGCTCCAACACTGGAGCACCCTGGGTTCAGGGGATCTGGCTCAGTGGTGGAAGACCCTGTGTTCAGGCATGTGTTACAGTGGTGGAACACCTTGGGTTCAGGGGATGTGGATCAGTGGTGGATCAGACCTGATTTCAGGGGATGTGGCTCAGTGGTGGAGCCCCCTGGGTTCAGGGTATGAGACTAAGTGGTGGAGCACCCTGGGTTCAGTGGAGGTGGCTCAGTGATGAATTAGACCTTATTTCAGGGGATGTGGCTCAGCGGTGGAGCACCATGGGTGGAGCTCCCCTGAACCCAGGATCCTCCATCACTGAGCCACATCCCCTGAACCCAGGTTGCTCCACTACTGAGCCACATCTCCTGAACCCATGATGCGTCACCACTCATCACATTTGCTGAACCCAGGGTGCTCCACCACTGAGCCACATCTCCTGAACTCAGGGCTCTTCACCACTGAGCCACCTCCTCTGAATGAATTGTGCTGCAGCACTGAGCCATATCCCCTGAATCCAGGGTGCTCCAAAATTGAGCCAAATCCATTGAGGCTAGGGTGCTCCTGCACTGATCCACATCCACTGAGAACAGTGTGCTCCACCACTGAGCCACATCCCTGAACACAGTGTGCTCCATCACTGTAGCACATCTCCTGAACCCAGGGTGCTCCACCAGTGAGCCACATATCCTGAACTTGGGGATCATCACCACTGAGCCTCAACCCCTGTACCCAGTGTGCTCCAAAACTGAGGCACCTCCTCTGAACCCAGGGTGCTCCCTCACTGAGTCACCTCTCCTGAATACAGGGTGCTTCACCAGTGAGCCACATCCCCTCAACCCAGGGAGATAGTCCAGAGCCACATCCCCTGATCCTAGGGTTCTTCACCACTTATCCACATCTCTTGAATAATGTGTACTTCCCCACTGAGCCACATCTACCAAACTCAGGGTTCTCCATTCATTAACCATATCCATTGAACCCAGGGCTCTCCATCTCTGAGCCACATACCCTGACCCCAGGGTACTCCACTACTTAGACAAATCTCCTGAACTCTGGGCTCTTAACCACTGAACCACACCCTTTGAACCCAGGGTTTTCCATTTTTGAGCCACATCCCCTAAACACAGGGTGCTGCACCACTGAGTCAAAATCCTGAACCAAGGGTGCTCTGCTCCTGAGTCACCTCCCCTGAACCCAGGGTGCTCCTCCACTTAGCCACCTACCTTGAACCCAGGGTTCACCAGCACTGAGCCTCATTCCCTGAACCCAGGGTTCATCAACACTTAGCCCCATTCTTGAAACCAGGGTGCTCCACCATTAAGCCAAATCCCCTGAATACCAAGTAGTCTCCCACTGAGCCACATCTACTAAACTCAGGGTTCTTCCCCAATGTACTACATCCCCTGAACCATGTATACTCCAGCACTTAGCCACATCTCCTTAACTCAGGGTTCTACACCCCTTGCCACATCCACTGAACCCAGGTTGCTTCCCCAATTAGCCACAACGTCTGAAGCCAGGGTGCTCCACCACTGTGCCACATCCCCTGAACAAGTGGTGCTCCAAAATTAAGTCACATTCCTTGATCCCATGGTTCTCCACCACTGAGTCACATCTCCTGAACTCAGAGCTCTTCACCACTCATACTGATCCCATGAAGCCAGGGTTATTCACCAGCGAGCAACATCTCCTGAACCCAGGATACTCCACCACTTATCCACATCTTCTGAACTCAGGGTTCTCCAACCCAGAGCCACTTCCACTGAACCCAGGCTGCTTCACCATCTAGCCACATCTCCTGAACATATGAAGCTCTATCACTGATTCACATTTCCTGTTCAGGGTGCCTCACCACTGAGCCACATGTCCTGAACCTACGGTGCTCCACCACTGATACACATATCCTGAAACCTGGGTGTATCATCATTGAACTAAATCCCCATAACCCATGCCTGTTCACCAATGAGCCACATACCCTGAACTCAGGTCTTTTCCCCCCTAGCCACATCCCCTGAACCCAGGATGCAACAACCCTGAGCCAAATACACTGAACCGAGGGTGCTCAACCACTGAGTCATATCCCCTGAAATCAGATCTGATCCTGATTCACATCCCCTGAACCCAGGCTGTTACATCACTGTTCCACATGCCTGAACCCATGTCGCTCCACCATAGAGCAACCTCCCCTGAACCAGGGTACTCCACCACAGAGTTACATCCCCTGAAACGATGGTGCTCCACCACAAACCACCTCCCCACAATTTCAGAATGTATGTAGGGAGGATCAGAAGTTAAGCAGTCTGAGCAACTTACCCAGGCCAAAAGCAATGTATCAAGAACCTGCTTCAAATTAAATAAATAGCAATATTTCAGGATATGTCTTAGGTAGGTACCTTGGCTTCAATACCCAGTACCAAAAAACAGTAGTGGATCTATAAAGTATGCATTGCAAAAATAAATAATTGATTTTCAAACAGATTTAATCCAAATACTGGCCTTCATCTAAATTATTTTGTACCAAACCCTACAGGCCCAGAGTTCAACACCATCTTCATTCTCGTGCTGAAATCTTCTAAGTGGTAGCTTCCAACAACTACTGCCTCAGGATGGAGCCAGGGCCTACCACTGAAGACATTCCCAGGCTGTACCATAGGACTTGGAAATGACAGTACCCTGTGAAAGGGACAAGCAGGGAGAGCACCATAGTTTGGAGACACTGAGAGGGACACAGTGATCAGGGAGAGACAGGAGAGTGGCAGGGACAGTTGGAGAGAGTGACTTGTAGGCCCTTGTTGACTCAGGTTTTGCATGAATTAAAACTCCGAGTTTTAAGGGAAACAATTCTCACCTGTTTCTGAGGTTGAATCTGCCTTGGTTGCAGTGGACACCACACCCATTCTTCACCCACGTAAGAACCCAGAAACCACTCCGGATATGAGAACTCACATATGGGGGTTTATTAAGCAAACAGAGTGTCTCCCTGTAGGGTAAGAGAGAAAACGAGAGGAAACGAGAGAGTGCATGTTCAAAGGAGAGGGTGAAAAGCAAGGAGGAGAGAGAAAGTAAGTGAGTAGGAGAGAGAAAGCATGATTGTGAAGAGAAGAGAGAGAAAAATGGCAGGGAGCTATCCTTAAGCAGTCAAATTCCACTGGTTAACGGGAGCAAAACAGAGAAGAATACTTGCAAAGTGACTGATGAACCAATAGCTAGCTAGGATGTTCACAGGATGACAAGAAGTTGGGAGGTGGGGAAATGACTGCAGCATAAAGGGCGGGGGAGCAGCTCTATATTATATTCCCCCGTTTCTGTTTTTATAAGAAGAACTTTTGTTCTCCAGCTCTTTCCTGCCTTATCTCTTCTTCCTGCCTACGTGACTAGGCCTGGTTTTGCAGGTGAGTGAGATGTAAAAAGTCCATTCTCCGAGGGGCAGTCTCCAACTTCCAGACTTCCAGAGGCAGATGGCTTTCATGGACTTCATTTCCTCGATTTAATTGATCCCCTATTTCTACACTAACTGCCTATCCCCAATTCTGGCTTCATTCCCCCCTCTAATTTTAGGAACTCCTATACTGCTGTTAGGAAAGGGGGTGACAACCACTCTGGCTTCTTAGAGCTGGAAGGGGGCAGCATGGGTAAGCAGTTTGGATTTCCCTTTTTTAGAAATCGGGTCAATTGAGGGGTCTATGGTAGACGTCTGTTTGGGGAAGAGCAGGTTGAAAAAGCATCTGGGTGTGGGTGCTTCTATGAGAGAAGAACAAAAAGACATGTTTACTTTAAGAGATTAGTACAAGATAAATATTGCAGAATCTGGAACATGCCAATGAATATCATGAAGATGATGGAAGTCAATAATTCCAAACCAGGGGGTGGAAGAACTGAGAAGTTGTTCCCATATCAAGGCCTAACAAAGGCTGGAGAGGACAAGGCCTTTATTTGGGAACTTTAACATTTCCCAGGTTATCAGGAATGTAAACACAACATTTGGTAGAGATCTCTATATTTCTGTTACTAGCAAACATAGATTAAGCCTACCTGTGTCTGTAGGTCTTACACTGACTAAAAACTTCTGACTCTGGCAGTTTCTCTTGATAGATATAAGGCACATTTGTCTAAAATTCTCTCTTTTGTAGCTTTTAGTCTTTAGTGTACATCTTAAGTTACATTTAACTATTTTTTTAATGCTCAAGAATGGCTATATTTTGGTTTTAACTGTTTTGCTAGGTGTCTAAGATCAAGCTGGTAAAATTTACTTGTTCCTGCATTGTTAAAGAGTCAGCAGAGTTCTCACAGGGATCACTCATGTGGATACTTGAGAGCAGCTTCTTAGCTCCTTAGTGCCACTTGTTAGGCAGGGTCTCCTCGATGAGGTGGCTTCCCTTGGAAACATCAGGGATGTCTCCCTTTTCCAATGAAAAGCAAGTGCACTGATTGGCTTTTTATCATCTAGTGGTCTCATCACCCTCCCTGATCATAAGGACGTGTGACCCAGAGTTTCATAGCTCCTTAGGGAAGTCCTCTTGTTCCCTGGATGCAGGCAAACTTTGAGGGTAAGATACTGTTTTTCTTGGCCTCCATATTTAATTTCAATCTCTAAGTTTGATCTTAACCATCCAGCAAGCCAGACTCACCAGTCATAAAGTAAGAGTGCTGGAATTTAGTTTCAGTGAGTATGACTTTACAGTTATTTACCCACTTTTACCTAATTGGAGTCCACATTATTCATCCTATAGGTTATGGCTTAGTATTTCAAGTTAATTTACAGTGTTTGCTCTTGAAGCAGTACTTCTGCAAAATATTAACCAGGCAACAGTTAGAGTTTACAAGGGAAATACAAAATGGAATCACCAACAGTAAAACATTCAGTTTGTGCAATAGCTATCTTGAATTTTGGCTGAGTTATTAATTATATCCCATTTGAAATCACAGTAATCTTTAAAACAAACATTGAACTTTTGAACACAACTTTAAATGAGTTAGTCTGTCTTACTTTGGAGCCATTCTAACATGCAGAAGGGTGTAAGGGGAAGCAGAGCCTTATCTCAGGTAAGGCATGGCTCTTAACATTATATCTGAAATATGAATTAAAGAAAGGCTGAGAGACCTTTTAACTTTCATTTTGTGTGGCAAATTGGCAAAATGCTTTCATGTTTCATGATATTAACCTTTAAACAAATCAGGCTCTCACTAACTTTAAGAAATGCATTTAAATTTAACAAAATTTTTTTCGCAGTGTAAAATGTAACAAATTTTGCATATACCCTGTTGATGACTGGTCCTATAATAGCACATGAAATGATAGAAATAAACCCCAATAACATTTTCTTTTCTTATAAGTTTAAAATTACCATTACATACAGGTTTAATTTGGAGAATAGCAGCTTGATAAATTTTCAGCTTTAAAGGATTGTATACCTGGAAAATATGAACACATTCAATGTAGGAAGAATGACTATTCCACGTTTATTACCAAATTTAGTTCTTTTTTATTATTAAAAATCATAAATTTACATAGGGCAATGTTGTTTGATTCATTCTGTTATTTTTTCCCTTCCCTCCCACCCCTCCTACCCCTCTTTTCCCTCTATACAGTCCTTCCTTCCTCCATTATTACTACCCTCCTTATCCCTAACCCTAAACCTAACCCTAACACTAACCCCTCCTACCCCCCATTATATGTCCTCCTCTGCTTATCAGCAAGATCATTCATCCTTAAGTTTTTTGAGATTGGCTTATCTCACTTAGCATGATATCCTCCAATTTCATCCATTTGCCTGTGAATGCCATGATTTTATCATTCTTCATGGCAGAGTAATATTCCATTGTATATATATGCCACAGTTTCTTTATCCATTCATCAATTGAAGGGCATCTAGGTTGGTTCCACACTCTGGCTATGGTGAATTGAGCAGCTATGAACATTGATGTGGCTGTATCTCGGTAGTATGCTGATTTTAAGTAGGGTTGGGTATAGGCCAAGGAGTGTGAGAGTTGGGTCAAATGGTGGTTCCATTCCAAGCTTTCTGAGGAATCTCCATACTGCTTTCCAGAGTGACTGCACTAATTTGCAACCCCACCAGAAATGTATGAGTGTACCTTTTTCCCGACATCCTCGCCAACACCTATTGTTGTTTGTGTTCTTGATAATCGCCATTCTAATTGGGTGAGATGAAATCTTAGGGTAGTTTTGATTTGCATTTCTCTTATTACTAGAGATGTTGAGCTTCCTTTCATATATCTGTTTATTGCTTGTACATCTTCTTCTGTGAAGTGTCTATTCATTTCCTTAGCCCATTTGTTGATTGGATTATTTGTATTCTTGGTGTAGAGTTTTTTGAATTCTTTATAGATTCTGGAGATTAGTGCTTTATCTGAAGTATGAAGTATTCTCCCACTCTGAAGCCTCTCTCTTCACATTACTGATAGTTTCCTTTGCTGAGAGAAAGTTATTTAGTTTGAATCTATCCCAGTTGTTGCTTTTATTTCTTGTGCTATGGGAGTCCTGTTAAGGAAGTATGATCCTAAGCCAACAAGCTGAAAGTTTGGACCTACTTTTTCTTCTATAAGATGCAGGGTCTCTGGTCAGATTCCAAAGTCCTTGATCCATTTTGAGTTGAGTTTTGTGCAGGGTGAGATATAGGGGTTTAATTTTATTCTGTTGCATATGGTTTTCCAGTTTTCCCAGCACCATTTGTTGAAGAGGCTATCTTTTCTCCATTGCATATTTTTGGCCCCTTTGTCTAGTATGAGAAAATTGTATTTATTTGGGTTTGTGTCCGTGTCCTCTATTCTGTACCATTGATCTACCTTTCTATTTTGGTACCAATACCATGCCATTTTTGTTACTATTGCTTTGTAGTAGAGTTGAAGATCTGGTATTGCAATACCCCCTGTTTCACTCTTCCTGCTAAGGATTGCTTTAGCTATTCTGGGTTTCTTATTCTTCCAGATGAATTTCATAATTGCTTGCTCTATTTCTGTAAGGTACATCATTGAGATTTTAATTGGAATTGCATTGAATGTGTATAGCACTTTTGGTAGTATGGCCATTCTGACAATATTAATTCTGCCTATCCAAGAACATGGGAGATCTTTCCATCTTCTAATGTTTTCTTTAATTTCTTTCTTTAGTGTTGTATAGTTCTCATTGTAGAGGTCTTTGAACTCTTTTGTGAGATTGATTCCCAAGCATTTTATTTTTTCGATGCTATTGTGAATGGGGTAGTTTTTCTAATTTCTCTTTCTGAAGATTCATCACTTATGTATAAAATGTATTGGATTTATGAGCATTGATCTTGTAACCTGCTACTTTACTGAATTCACTTATGAGTTCTGAGAGTTTTCTGGTGGAATTTCCAGGTTCCTCTAAATATATAATCATGTCATTAGTGAACAGGGATAGTTTGAGTTCTTCTTTTCCAATTCGCATCCCTTTAATGTGTTTGGTTTGTCTAATTGCTCTGGCTAGAGTCTCAAGGATGATGTTGAATAGAAGTGGTGAAAGAGGGCATCCCTGCCTTGTTCCAGTTTTTAGGGGGAATGCTTTCAGTTTTTCACCATTTAGAATGATATTAGCCATGGGGTTAGCATAGATGGCCTTTACAATGATAAGGAATGTTCCCACTAACCCAATTTTGTCTAGTGTTTTGAGCATGAAGGGATGCTGTATTTTATCAAATGCTTTTTCTGCATCTATTGAAATAATCATGTGATTCTTAAGTTTTAGTGTGTTGATATGGTGAATGACATTTATTGATTTCTGGATGTTGAACCAACCTTGCATCCCTGGGATAAAACTCAGTTGATCATGGTGCACTATCTTTTTAATATATTTTTATATGTGATTTGCTAAAATTTTGTTGAGAATTCTTGCATCAATGTTCATTAAGGATATTGGTCTGAAATTTTCTTTCCTCGATGTGTCTCTGTCTGGTTTAGGTATCAGGGTGAAATTGGCTTCATAGAATGAGTTTGGGAGGGTTCCCTCCTCTTCTATTTTATGGAATACTTTGAGAAGTATTGGAATGAGCTCTTCTTTAAAGGTTTTCTAAAACTCGGCAAAGAACCCATCTGGTCCTGGACTTTTCTTTGTTGGTAGGCTTTTGATGACCTCTTCTATTTCATTGCTTGAAATTGATTTATTTAAGTTGTGTATGTCTTCCTCGTTCAGTTTAGGTAATTCATATGTCTCTAGAAACTTGTTGATGTCTTCGAGGTTTTCTGTTTTGTTGGAGTATAGATTTTCAAAATAGCTTCTAATTATGTTTTCTATTTCACTTGTGTCTGTTGTGATATTTCCTTGTTCATTCCGAATTTTAGTAATTTGAGTTTTCTCCCTGTTTCTCTTTGTTAGTGTGGCTAAGGGTTTATCAATTTTGTTTATTTTTTCAAAGAACCTACTATTTATTTTGTTAATTTTTCTGGTTGTTTCTTTTGTTTCAATTTCATTGATTTCGGCTCTGATTGTAACTATTTCCTGTCTTCTACTACTTTTGGTGTTGGTCTGCTCTTCTTTTTCTAGGGCTTTGAGCTGTAGTGTTAAGTCATTTATTTGTTGATTTCTACTTCTTTTGTTGAATGTGCTCCATGAAATAAATCTTCCTTTAAGTACTGCTTTCATAGTGTCCCAGAGGTTTTGATATGATGTGTCTTTGTTCTCATTTACTTCTAAGAATTTTTTAATTTCCCTCCTGATGTCTTCTGTTTTCCATTCATCATATAATAGTGTATTATTTAATCTCCAAGTATTGGAGAAGGTTCTGTTTTTTATTCTGTCATTTATTTCTAATTTCAATCTATTATGATCTGATAGAGAACAAGGTAGTATCTTGATCTTCTTTTATTTGCTAACAGTAGCTTTGTGGTATAAAACGTAGTCTATTTTAGAGAAGGATCCATGTGTTGCTGGGAAGAAAATGTATTCATTCTTTGTTGGATGGTATATTCTATATAAGTCGATTAAGTCTAAATTGTTGATTGTGTTATTGAGATCTATGGTTTCTTTATTCAATTTTTGTTTGGACGATGTATCCAGTGGTGAGAGAGGTGTGTTAAAATCACCTAGTATTATTGTGTTGTGGTCTATTTGATTTCTCCAATTGAGAAGGATTTGTTTGATGTACATGGATGAGCCAATGTTCAGGGCATAGATACCTATGATTGTTATGTCTTGCTGATTTGTGCTTCCCTTAAGCAGGTGTGTAATGTCCTTCTTTATCCCTTCTGACTAGTTTTGGCTTGAAGTCCACATTATCTGAAATGAGGATGGATACTCCAGTTTTTTTGCTGTATCCATGTGCATTGTATGTTTTTTCCCATCCTTTCACCTTTAGTCTATGGGTATCTCTTTCTATGAGATGAGTCTCTTGCAGGCAGCATATTGTTGGGTTTTCCTTTTTAATCCAATCTGCCAGTCTATGTCTTTTGATTGATGAGTTCAGGCCATTAACATTCAGGGTTATTACTGTGATATGATTTGTATTCATACTCATTTGACTCATTTTTGTTTTTTGACATGCTTTGGTTTCCCCTTTATTTGGCTTTTCCTTTAGGCTAGTTCCTCCCGTTGCTGATTTGCATTATTGTTTTTCATCTCTTCCTCATGGAATGTTTTGCTAAGAATGTTCTGTAATGCCAGCTTTCTTTTTGTAAAATTCTTTAAGCTTTTGTTTATCATGGAAGGATCTTGTTTCATTGTCAAATCTGAAAGTAAGTTTTGGTGGGTACAAAATTTAGACTCTGCAATGTAGAGCAATATTTTAAATTTATCAGATTTCCCTAGTGAACACATTTGAGTAATCCCATACTTGTCAGCTTCAATTCATTCATCTTATTGTATATAAAACACAAAATATCAGACAAGTGTACTAAATAGCATTTGCTGTCTCTTTCCTGTTGAAGAAAAGTCCTAGAAAAAACTGATGTTAGGCATTTTATGAGTCTGACCACCTAGAGACTTATGAGCTTGTTTTAAAGACATTTTACTTCTATTAGTTTACCCAATTTAAATTGAACCTTTTTAAATCACGTGAATTAAAAATATTTGGATCTATTTTTTAATTTTAATTTTTTGCATGATTATATTTAACACAAAATCAAAGGCCTTGTAATGCTTATCTCCATTGCAATGTAAAGATGTTCAAAAATAACTGATCAAAAATCATTCACCTAGGTATGTAGTATCAAAATTGTGAGCTCAAAAAATTTATCATTTAAGAAAAACTAGAGGCCTAGAAGAAAAATATTAATGGCCATTAACTATAGCATGAGAGAGTTAGAAAGAGAAGAGCAGAGAGAAGGGGTGAGAGGGAGAGATACAGTGTTCTGTGTTCCAGCCCGGGAGAAATTAAAAATGGACAATTTTTTTCCTTGGGCTTGAGACTAGTCTACCACTGCACCTTGTGGCTTCCTCCATTTAGATTTCATTGTAAGCCTTCACTGATATCTGAAAGAGACTGAGATAACAGGTTCTAGGAGAAACTTAATGCCTAGGGCATTTTAACCCTTCTTCCTGGTTAGTAATCAATTCACGTTTGGATGCAGAAAATTGTGAAACATTATCTCCCACTACTTTTGAGGAATGGGGCAGCTATATCTTACTCCTTACTGGGGCATACCACTGACTGTTGGGCTGGTTACTCCCTCCACACCAGCCATCTCCCATAGAGGGACTAGAATATGTATGTGGGACTTCATGGCAGGAGGACTAGGTGGGCTGGTCAGGGGATTGGAAGCAGAAAGAAAATGGGGTAAAGGAGATGGAGAATAGGGGCTGGAGGGGCCTCTGCCTCAGCAGACCGGTATCAATATGGTTTGTTAGCTGAGTTAAAGTTGGAGCAGAAGGAGGGATTAAGAGGGGGAGACGAAACCAAAGAGAGGCGTTTGAGTTTGCAGGAAGAGCAAAGAAGTGCAAGACAGAAAAGACTTGAAAATAAGGACTCCCTTTCCATCTGCCCACTTGCTCACAGAAACTGTGTGCCATTAAATGGCCATTTTGGATTGATTATCAAAAGGATAAACAAATAATTTTTTGATGGCTTTAAGCCAGGGGTCAGGTGAAGGGTTCTAAAGTTGTGTAATAAACATCCCAGGGGTGAATCTGCCCGAATGGAGGACACAGATCCCGTGGTGGAGAATGGTACAGCCGAGTCTGTGGCCAGGGCATCCCGAGGCCAGAGAAGTCAGTTGGAGAAGAGGAGGCAGCACATTAATGGTGTCATGGCGCGAGCATCAACGTGGGCCAGGAGAAGCTGAGAGCAGTGAGGACCTGAAGTCAGGGCTTTTGAGAGTGAGTGTGAGCGTGAAGAGGGGCCTCAACCCTGAGAGAGCATCTCCACCATAAAACCAGGAAAACACCCAGCAGATGAGACCAACTAAGGGGGCAGCTCAAACTATAAAAGTCGTGGCTGGAGGTACCCCCTCCCCTCAGCCTCCTCGAGGGCCCAAGACATTCAATGGTCACTTCTCAGGTTGGCAGAGGAGTGTTTAAGTTGTCCTAGGGGAACCCACCTAGGGAACTCACCAATCTGAAGTCTGGTGATGAATGCAGAGCAGAACAGACCATCCGAGCAAATGGGAAGTGAGGTTGTGTTTGGTGGGCCCTGGGGCATCAGATGGGGTTCCACTTACTTAAGAGATAATGGAAGAGCCCATCTGAATCACAGCACCAATGTAAGAACCCAGAAACCACTCCAGACATGGGAACTCACATAAGAGGGTTTATTAAGCAAACAGAGTGTCCCCCTGCAGAGCAAGAGAGAAAATGAGAGGAAAAGAGAGTGCATGCTCAAAGGAGAGGGTGAAAAGCAAGGAGGAGAGAGAAAGTAAGTGAGTAGGAGAGAGAAAGCATGATTGTGAAGAGAAGAGAGAGAAAAATGGCAGGGAGCTATCCTTAAGCAGTCAAATTCCACTGGTTAACGGGAGCAAAACAGAGAAGAATACTTGCAAAGTGACTGATGAACCAATAGCTAGCTAGGATGTTCACAGGATGACAAGAAGTTGGGAGGTGGGGAAATGACTGCAGCATAAAGGGCGGGGGAGCAGCTCTATATTATATTCCCCCGTTTCTGTTTTTATAAGAAGAACTTTTGTTCTCCAGCTCTTTCCTTCCTTATCTCTTCTTCCTGCCTATGTGACTAGGCCTGGTTTTGCAGGTGAGGTGAGATGTAAAAAGTCCATTCTCCGAGGGGCAGTCTCCAACTTCCAGACTTCCAGAGGCAGATGGCTTTCATGGACTTCATTTCCTTGATTTAATTGATCCCCTATTTCTACACTAACTGCCTGTCCCCAATTCTGGCTTCAACCAACCCCTGCTGCTCAAGGGCCCTTAGGGAGAGAATGTGCTCTTTAGCTGATGTCCTTACATCCCTTGGTGCCCCTGGCTGCCAGGAAGTGACATCTCTCACTAGTAGGAGATTGGGATCCCAGAAGGCTCAGAGAAGACCCGGTTGGTGTCTTCCTGGGAGAATGTGGTGGGCACCACACTGAGATCTTGCTCCTCCCTGGAGGGTTTATAGCCCTAATATGACAAGGTCTACTGTACACTTGTTTCCTCCTGTTATGTTTGTAGTTTGCCTAAGAAATTTCACATAAGAAAATATTTCTTCAAGCATGACTGGTCTTTGATAAACTGTAATATTTCAGGGGTACATCAACTGAGATTTGACACATATACACATGAACCCTTCACCCTAATCAAGGCAGGGAACATGTCCTTCTCTGATGAGGCCTCCTTACCCCCTGTGTCCTATCTTCTCCTATCCTTCTTAGTCCCCAGTCTGAAGGGATCACTGACTGAGTTCGTCACTGTGGGGCAGTCCATATTTTCTGAAGTTCTGTGTGAATAGAACTCAGGATCTCTCTGTGCTGCTTGATGCTCTTCACTTTGCAGGACTGCATCCTCTGTGTAGTTGTGGGTGTGGTAGTCATGCTCTGGGTCCCATCTTACTCAGTTTTCTTGGTCTATACTAAAATACTTGACCATGCTATGAAATTTTCTTTTCAACACCAGAAACTTATTTGGTTCAAGGTGCCAGCGTCTGCTGGGTTTGTGAAGATTTCATGCTGCTTTGAGTCATGGCAGACAGAAAAAGGGCAGAGGCTCAGGCAATGGGGGAAGAGCAACATGGCAGACAGCTGACACTCTCTGCAGCCTGCCGTCCTCGCTGCCAGTCCTTGGCTTGAAGAACTGAGTCTGGCCTGGGTCAGCTGTAGGTATCTGTTGATGCCTGTTCTCAGAGGGTGAGAGATCTCTCTGTCTTTACTGAATTTTTACCAAGAATGGATGCTGGAATTAGTCAATTTTTTTCATGTTTTTTGACATGATCAACAAACATGATTTTCTTTTTTTTTTTTTGTTTTTTGTTTTCTAATATGCTATATGACATCAATTTTTTAATATTTACCTAACCATGTAATTTTTAATACATCAAGAATACCTGTTCAGGATGTACTTTTAGTCATTGAATGTGATTTCCTAATACTTGTTTAGGACTTTTGCAATTCTCTTCACAAAGGCTACCACTCAGTGGTCTTCTTTGCAATGTATTTGTCTGGTCTTGATACAAGACGTCATTGCCTCTCTAGAGAGAGAGGATTACTTCCTTTAGGAGTGGGGTAAACAAGTAGGTGAGGAGTACTCTGGGCTGTGTAAATGGCAGGGTTTCTTTCTTAGAAAAAAATCATTTAAATTTATATGTTTAGTACAATTTTCTTTGTGAAATATATATGTATTTAAGAAGCTCTAACAAAACCCCAATCATTCAGTTGAAAGTTCTTCTTCCTTTGAACCCTCTGGGTGGTCTCTGAAGAAGGTGCCATCACTGTTGAGGTGTCTGGAGAATTGTTGAGAAGAATCTTCTCTATCAACTGTGTTATGTGTTCCATCAGGGATGGTCAGTAAAGCCTGCCTATAATGTTTTCTTCCTAGCAAATGGTAAGTAGGTAAGACACTGACTTCAGATTTTATTTTCATGTGTTTCTGTCACCAGTCCACATCATGCACAGCCAAATGTGGGAAGAGAGAAGAAGATACTCTTCAGGGAACTGTGAGCATTTAGAGCTACTAGGAACTATTCAGTGCATCAGAAAATACTAGCTCTAAAACCTGAGCTTTAATGGGAACAGCTCCTGAATAATTACCCTTTAGGTGGGTTGCTAAGCCTGACATCTTGACAAAAGTGGGTGCCCTATTGTGGAATTTTGTTCTAATGGTAATCACCCTCGAATCATCATCAGACAGACCTCACAGGAGAACCACTAGTGAGAACCTCTAGGCGTTCTAGTCTGCAGTTGCACTCAACCTAAAGATATTAAAATTCCCCCAAATGATCTTCATTCCTTTGAAGTTGTGGGTTCCAGGCTGCTCTGGGACCCCATAATATAAACACATACTGCTGACCTTTTGCCTGTTCCACTGTTAGCATAGCTCTCCTTTGCTTCTGTCCTCTACAACTGCATAATGGCTCTGTGAGTAGTGACATCCACACAACTTAGTGCTGCATGGACGGATACATCGGGTTTCAGTCGCTCCAATTCTACAAATGCTATACTGTTCACTCTCTGAGGCTGCCTCTGTGGAAGATCTTTGAGATAGAAATGTTGTGAAGACACATATATGCCAGTAAATCGTGAAGTGCAGCATCACTAACTGTACTGGAATATTCTGGCTGGATGATGAAAAAGTACTGGTGAAAGTTGAT